>NC_142373.1:5338350-5343350 GCF_059441005.1 Hippichthys cyanospilos
TGTGTGTGTGTGTGTGTGTGTGTGTTTGTGCGTGTTTCTGTGTGTGTGTGGTGGGGGGCATCTAACGTCTAGTTTTTTAGATTACAACATTCAAATGTAAAGATGAAACCTGACAGATAGTTTTTTGATGATTCATCTTTCTGTTAATCAATACAATGTATTAAATAGAAAAAAAAAGAACAATGTTCTAAATATAACTGTGCCATTATCAATCAGAAGCAAGGGGTCCAGTTGGGAGAGCTTTACCCCAGTCCACTGCTATAATGTATTTTCTTCAATCTGCCTGAAAGTCACAAATGCACGTTGCTTGCATGCTTCATTCAAAGACTGGCAGTAGGATTAACTGAGAAAAAAATTAAGGTGGAAATCTGCCTTTAAACCCCTCCTTTTCTCTCTTCTCACCAGTGGCTGCAATCCATAAACTTGTGCCAGCTGTTGCCTTGCGCTAAATCCTGCTTAAGAGAAACAGACCTAAAAAGCCCAATCATCAGTCGCTCAACTGTGAGGTTGTTGTGCCACCACACAATCTGGCTGTGGCTGCAACTGCATTCTGATGCTAAAATAACTGGCACAAGTGTATTTAAAAAAAAGAAAGATTGTTTGAATAGTATGCTACTGTACAAACAGAGAAAAAAGAGATAATTCATGGAAAGCAATGAAACTGATATGGCCGTGTCAACACGACAAGCATCTACTTACTGTATGTCCTTTGCTTGACAATTAAACCCACCCTACCATTTCCACTGTGTGATCAGTGACGGTAGTCCTTACATATCAATTTGTATTTTTGTATCCATTTTGAATTGCTATGATTTTGCTGTGGCAACCCTTGTTGAGAGTTACAATGCCAGTTGCATGTGTTTCCAACTTTTCAAATGTTTGTGTGGCAGTTTGAGGATGGGGAGACTGACACGTCATGAGTTCAGGCAAGGGTTAGTGTGGCAGGAGGAGGGAGCTGTTCCGTTTCCACCACATCATCATCACCGCCAAATCTCAAATCTGCATCACAGTCATTCAACTCTGCATGGACCCAGACCAGTCTGTGCATTTGACAGGAGGTCAGGAGGTTTTTAGGATAAGTTGTTTGTGTTTTAATCCACAACACAAAAGGTCAGTCAGAGGGCACTCGAACCTCATGCAACATTTTTTGCAGTATGGTTGATACACAGGAATAACATTCCTATATTCATAATAAGTACATTTGTAATTTGTATCTTAGTAAGTATGTAGTATTTGTACTTATTAACATTAGTATGTATTATGTAAATGAGTAAAAAAACATTAGGTATAGAAATTCAGATACAAAAGAATGCAGCAATAGTTTATTTTTCATTAATAATGTGAAATTTTTAATCAGTTTTGATTCATACCTATAACTGCCCTGCATTTTCACTGCAATTTTGCCAGTTATATACCTTTCCTCTTGCATATCCATAATTTTCACGTCATGATTATATATATATATATATATATATATATATATATATATATATATATATATATAAATATATATATATATATATAAATATAAATATATAGGGTGATCAAGACAAACAACCATTCATTCTCGCTATCATTCTCACTCCTATTTACTTACCATGCATGTTTTGAGGAGGGAAACCAGAGGGCGGGAGGAAAAAAGAATCGATAAAAGTAGGCTACCTTTATTGTCAATGTATACCAGGCAATACAACGACATTAGGAGCATCATTTTGTTTGGTGCATATTAAATAAATATCAACAGTAAATAGATAAATAGAGTAACAGTTGAACAATAAATATAGAATAAAAATCAAAGTTTCACAGAGTGCAAATGCTATTTTCAGTGTTCTAGTTTTGTTATTATTTCAGAGCGTAAATAGCTCTGAGGAAAAAACTGTATTGTGCAAACATGCCGTCTCCACACAGGAAAGCCAGAGCCAGAAGCAAAGCCACAACCTCTGCACTGTGAGGCAGACATACTAACCACTCTGTCGCTGTGCCGCCCACATTAAAACTTATTTTTACATATTATTCTAGATGAAAACAGTATATGTCGCATCGCTTCTCATATGGATAAAAATACAAAACAGCAAGTCTCAACTTTACGAAAACTGCCGGGCCGATTTTTGGTTGCCATGATGTGGAGGCAACAATTATGCTGTTCTCAAACACGGGCCTGTCCAAAACTGGATTTAGTGTATTTGGAGCACAGGCCTTATCCAATCACATGACCTGATCTTCTCACAAGCGAGTTCATCTAGAGTTCATCATGGCAGCCATTGCGGCAACGAAGTGGCCAAATGAGGACTGTTTACTTCAAATGCTTTCCGCAGGCATGGATTACTCATTGAGATACAGTGTTGTATACCAAATCGTCAAACTTCTCTGTCTGACCTATGAATGTTTTATTAGTAAAGTCGAGAGGGATTTGTTCAATGACTTAGTCATTTTTATCCTGCAATTCAACATGTTCAATATTATATTCAAATTTCTTACGGCATTCTACCTGAAGCTAGACCTTGTGAAGGTAAACATGAATATCTAAATGAAAACGTTGTATACTCATCCAAAGCAATGCAGTACATTGCATTATTAATTTCTTAGAGACTGCCACATCACATGTGGAACAGACTGGTAACCTTTCACCCTCTAATAATATCAAGCGAACAGTGGTGAACAATAACTAAACCAGGTCAGATACAGCAGCATCATTTTATCAGCTTTTTAGTTCAAAGTTGTGTAACTGGTTTCAAATATTATTTGATGCAAATCCTATGCCCAGCGCTCCCATTTCTTAGTGGAATCATGGGGTATACCTTATACTTTAACAAACACGTTGATGCCGATGAGCAACTTAGGGTCTTCATTTAACTAACTAACTAACTAACTCAACTAACTAGCACAATTTTGGAATGTGAACCCCAACGCCAGGAGAAAAGTCATACAAGCATGTGGAAAACAAACACGTACCTGAAAGGTCAGATCTGAATTAAAAAATCAGAATCTTTTAACTCTCAGGGAGACACGCCAACACACTTAACCGTGCTGTACGGCATAACAACAAAGCCATTCCATTTGACAAGGAAGAAAAAAATTGCTACGCATTTATGAAAAAAGAGCCTCAAGCCCTCCATCCATACATATATATATCAACATGTTCAACCACCATAAAAATGAAAAAAAAAAAAAATTAAGAGCCGTTTCATGACAGTTTAGCTGGTCATGTAGTGAACACGGGAAGGACCAATACCCATCAGCACTGCTGTTTGAGATTTTTCATTCAAGATTGCATGCTACCGATCATGTAATGACATTTACCATGTGTTGTATTTTTACTTGTACCTTCCCCTTTATTCATAAAATATAAATCATAGATTTTACAAAATATACATAATATTATTGATTGTTGTTTCTGTCCTATTATTAGTAGTAGTAGTAAGAGGAGTAGGAGTAGTAGTAGCAGTAGTAGTATCTGATTTAGAATTTAAGGAGTTGTGTTTGTATTTTAATGTACAGTATGTTGAAAAATGTATGTAAAAATTGTTGACCACCGTAATAGAAAACAATATCTGAAAGACGTGATGATTAGGATGGTAGCACTTTACACACGCAATGGATCAGCGATCATGAGTGTACTCATATTCAGGTAAAACGTTTTTTGTATGACAACTCATTAACCTTGAATTCTCTATCGGACAGCCATCAGAACCAATACCAAACTCAATATTTCTGCGCACTAAAATAACACATACAGACAGAAGTCTAACAATGCTGTTATATTACTCATAACAGTAAAGTAGCAATGATATTTAAATAAAAATTGGCCTATTATACTGTATAGGTATGGTGAATTGATAATACAAAGTAATAATGCAAAATATCTTATTGAATCTTGAATCTGAATTATTCATTTTGTAGACAGCTTCAATAAAATAAATAAAAGCAATATCTGCCATCTGCATCAAAATAAACAAAACCAGAAGAAAATAACTACATAAATTTAGAACTATTTAAATGTTCAAAACAACATTTATGTTTCTTTGCTGTCAGTAGAGGAACAAGTGAATTATTCATTTTGTAGACAGCTTCAATAAAATAAATAAAAGCAATATCTGCCATTAATGAAGAATGGCAAATGAATGAAGAATTGTGTGCAATCTCATCAGAGTGTTTTAAAAGCACTGCCCCATATCGCCACACAATATGTCAAATATGATTATACTGTATATTCACAATAAGTATTTTTTGGAGTTTAAACTGAGTGTTTCTTTGTTTTGTTTTTTCTAAGGATTGCCCCATATATATCCACACAATATGGAGCAACAAACATATTGTATATGATGATTGCCTAATTGGTTAGTACTTTGTTACATATCGGGCACCTATAGTTTTAAATATTTATCTTTTGAAATGTTCTATATGTTCTTTCCAGCATCATTTTTCTTCAATTATAACACCAAGAAATGTTGTGTCATTTACTCTTTGTATTTCATTTGCATTAACAATATTGACAAAATGTTTAATTTGTTTTGTACCAAAAATCATGTACTTTTTTTTTTTTTGTTTAAACTCAATGACAATGCATTCATATCAAACAACTTTTCCTTTCACAGTCCTCAAAATTACTCCTCAGCAATGTTAAGTCGTGTTATCTGCAAATAATACTTTCTTGAGAATTTATGAGACAAAGCAAATATTAATATGCAGTATAAACAATTGAGGACGGAGCACGGAGCCTCGTGGAATTCTGTGAGTTGTCTTCAACCCTCTCGATTACACATTGTTTAATTGTGCTGATTGTGCATACTGATTCCTAATATCTAAATAATGTCTTATCCATTGTATAATGTTTAATGTATAATAGTTCTCAAATTCTTATTAATTATCATTAATATATCATGAGCTAGAGCAGGGGTGTCCAAACTTTTTTCAAAGTGGGCCAGATTTGGTGTGTTAAAAATGTAGGGGGGCCAACTTTGGCAGGCGTTCTTTACATATAGCTGTAGTTAATTTAAAGG
>NC_142373.1:5348350-5350850 GCF_059441005.1 Hippichthys cyanospilos
TTGAGTGATTAATGTGATGAATGTGAATAGACAAGAGGCAAGAGGATGAACTGAGAAACGATCGTCAAAGTTTTTGTGAAGAAGTAGGTCAACTGGTTCTAATGTGGATGAACTTTTGACCTATATGAAGTGGAGCTATTGTTTCAACATAAAGAACCACAGTTTCTGTCTCGTTGATAGAAATGTACCACCTACAGTGTATTCCACATTCACAAATTAAAAGATGCCCACAGCATTTTAAGACGACCAAGTAGCTGTTCTATGTGTAGAAATAAACAAGATGGACGATATCTTACGTTTCGCTCATCTCTTGTCATCTGTCCTTTCCGAACAAAAGTGACCGTGAGTTTGCTACAACCAGACAATGATCCGCTGTTTCACTGTTCAAATAGCTATGTAACTTCAACATTTTGTGTGGCAAATCTTCAAAGATAACTCAAACAAAACCTAAATATAGCCTTAATGTGAGTACCAGTTTGACTTAAACTCACGAAAGTTAAGTTGTCCTGCTTAGTCTATTTTCCATTGCAAATGCAGCCCTTGCTGCATCTGTGCCGGAGCTCGCTCATAATATCAGATTGCAGAGCAACCCTTGGCCAAATGTGAATTTTATACTCTAGTGAACACAGGCTTTGCACTTTCATTAGCTCACATTCTCCTCAGCAGTGCAAATGCCTTGTCTGCGTTTGAAAGAGAGGGGTCTCTCACTGATTGGGTGGGGGTTGTGGGTTTAGGATACGATGAAAAAAAAAACCTTCAGCCTGAGGCGAGCAGAGCACTCACACAGAGAAAACCAAAAAGCAAAATGGAATTCATTGAGCACATATTTCTGATGTCCAAACACAGAGTGTACACAAATCAAGCCCTCTCATTCAACAATTTCTCATCAGATGTCAGAGTGTGGCATGTAATATACATATATGTATATATATATATATATATATATATATATATATATATATATATATATATATATATACAGTGTTGGGAGTAATGCATTACAAGTAAGTAATGTAATTACTATAATGCATTACAAAAGTCATGTAATTACTATAATGCATTACTTTTTACTGTAATGCACTGATGTAATATATTACACACAAACAAAACACAAGCAATATTGTAATCGTTACAAATGAGAGTAAAGTAATGCATTAAAATGCATTTTTAGCCTGAAAGTAGTGCCCCCCCCCCAAATTCGCCAAAAGTACTGCGAGATCGGAGTAGAAAAGTCCTTGACAAAATGTTTACTTGCTGGTCTAATACAGATGAGATGAAACAGGAGGTTGAATATAGACAATATGTACACAAAATAGACATACTACCATTACATTCAGTTCGTCAGCGATAAAGACAAGAAAAACAATCGTTAGGTGCACTTTGTGTGTGACACTTTAAAAAGCTATCCACTTCGCGAAATAGGACCAGTAATTTGATAGACCATTTAAAGTGGGGCCATTGTCACATGAAGTTAGCGAAAAGAAAACATGCTGAGGATTGCACTCTTTCGCTGAGGGATGATACTTTGACATCAAGAGGTTAGAAGATTCTTTAGGAGATATGCTGCCGCTTTCCACAGCAGCATTTGGACTCAGCAGCATTTGAAATCTGTCACCAAGATTCTTGTCCCAAATAGCAATATAATGACAAGGTAAGCAAAAGGTAATTTTTAATAATTGTCTATAAATAGCTCTGGTCAATGTCTATCAAGATGATACACAATGATGAACATACAGTATGTCTTTAACCTAGCCAATTGATCTGGAATTGATAATTAACATTCAAACATTGAACGAGCATACAGTTAGAATGGCAAATCCATATTTCCAGTTATGGTGGTGAGAGTAATATAAAAATAATGCAATAGTAATGTAATGCATTACAGTGTGTGTGTGTGTGTGTGTGTGTGTGTGTGTGTGTGTGTGTGTGTGTGCGTGTGTGTGCGTGTGTGTGTGTGTGTGTGTATGTGTGCGCATGGTACCATTCAAGTTAGGAAACACCCTCTGATATGTTTTTTTTTTTTATTATTAAAAAATAAATTAAAACTTCCCCAGTTTGAAAAAATATTGACAATTATTTCATTTAAAAAAAGAGTTAATTAAATCGGAATGATTTAACATTTGGATTTTTCAAAATTGGCATCAATTTCATGATGAGATGGAATTCATTAAAATGGTGTGAAATGCAGGAAAAAATGTCAGTACCATATCAACATTTGACAGTTTAATCTTGAGGTTTTATCTACTTGGTTTGATGGAGTGTATTTACCTTTACCACACCAGTTCCGTCCAGTGCAGTCCTCTGGATAGACTACTAGCACTAGTAGTTTGCGCATCGCATGATTGTCCAGAACAGATGATTAAAAAGATAAAAGTGCTATGGATCATTTAACTTGTACTATGCATTGACTCAAAAAAGCTTGTTGCCAAGCGGCCATTGTTGCTCTAACATCAGTTCAGCAATTGTGGATATACCGTATGCTTACAAAAACGTCTGTATA
>NC_142373.1:5355850-5495850 GCF_059441005.1 Hippichthys cyanospilos
CTTCAAAGTAAAGAAAAAATATTGCTTACATTTTACAGTACATTAGGACAATTTGCTTAAATCTAAACTCAAATGAGGAGAAAAAATGCTTGAGCTACATTTTGAAGGATTTTACTGGTGGCGTGGCATAGTGGTGGCGGTTACCTGCCGACCGAGATTCCCAACACCTGTGCAACTCTGTTGAAGTGTCCTTGAGCAAGGCACTCAACACGCAGTTGCTACTGATGTTGTGTTACCAGTAGACGGATAAATAGGCAGTGTAAATCACTTTGAGTACACAAATTCGAAAAGTGCTTTCTAAGTGCAAGTCCATTTAAAATTACTATTTAAGTATGACCTTAAAGTATATTGAGAACATTTTGCTAAAAATGTATTTGCAAATTGCTTAAATTAACAATTTCTGACTGTTTTTTGGACTCAAATCATTGTTAAAAACATGAAGAAAACAGTATTATTGAAGTGTTATTGAAGTTTTCTTGGCAAGAAAAAAATACTTATCCCTTTGGCAGATTTTTTTGCTTAATTTAAAAAAAAAAAAAATCTTGTATTTGGTCCATCACTTTTTGCAGTGTACAAAGCAGTAGTTGAGTTCATTTTATTAGTCATGGTAATATACAGTGAATGATGATGATGATGATGATAATGTTATTACTATCATCATCATCATCATCATTTATTATTATTATTATTATTATTATTATTATTGTTATTGTTATTATTATTATTATTGTTAGTCGTAGTAGTATTATTATTGTTCATCAGAAATTCAATTTACTTAGGAGTTTTTTTGGGGGTGGGGGGGAATCAGATATAGGTTGGGGAAAAAAAAAACCTAAAAACAATATGTTCTTTTTCTGTCATGTGATGAAGAGCATTTAAAATGGGAAAACGGGTTCATCCAAACAACAGACA
This sequence comes from Hippichthys cyanospilos, assembly GCF_059441005.1. NCBI lineage: Eukaryota > Metazoa > Chordata > Actinopteri > Syngnathiformes > Syngnathidae > Hippichthys > Hippichthys cyanospilos. The sequence goes on from NC_142373.1 coordinate 5,356,763, forward strand.
TAGATTGTAGAGAATTATTATTGTCACATGTATAGCACGAAACCACACAGTGAAATTCTGACTCTGTTCACCTCAGCGAATAGAAAAAAAACAGCCACGGTGGGTGCCATCATTCTAAACACACCATTAGTTTTCATTCTCCACAGATCAAATAAAATGCACATAAAAATATAATTTTTATATAACCACAACAACTGCATTGAAATTGTTGGTCCATGTACTGTATTGTTTCTCAATTTCATTTGTGATCAGTTCTGACAAAATGTTGTATTAGTCATATGTTTTAATTCTACCCTTAACTCTTTTAAAAACTTTATGAGGCTGTCCCTAAAAAAATGTATGACAGTTCCAGTAACTTCTGTATTGCACAGGCACATACATCTTTGATGCATTGATAGTTCAACATTTTGTTTTTCTTTGTATTTTGCATTGAGTATACAGTGATCCCTCGTTTTTCTTGGTTAATTGGGTCCTGAACCCTCCCTCCGATAAGTGAAACTTGCGATATCGTCCCCCTGACCCCCCACCCCCACCCCTCCACACACACACACTTTTTTGGGGGATTTTGTAAATGTGAAAAGTCTTCATTCTATACATATAATTCAAGACAAATGTTACTGCTGTACTGTACACATACACACGTGGACAAAATTGTTGGTACCCCTCAGATAAAGAAGGAAAAGCCCACAATTCTCACTGAAATCACTTGAAACTTACAAAAGTAACAATAAATAAAAAAAAAAAGAAAATTAAATAATCAAAATCAGCCATCACTTTTGAATTGCTGATTAACATAATTATTTAAAAAAACAAACAAACTAATGAAACAGGCCTGAACAAAAATGATGGTACCCATAACTTAATATTTTGTTGCACAACCTTTTGAGGCAATCACTGCAATTAAGCGATTTCTGTATTTGTCAATGAGCGTTCTGCAGCCGTTAACAGGTATTTTGGCCCACTCCTCATGAGCAAACTGCTCCAGTTGTCTCAGGTTTGATGGGTGTCTTCTCCAAATGGCATGTTTCAGCTCCTTCCACAGATGTTCAATGGGATTCAGATATGGGCTCATGGAAGGCCACTTTAGAATAGTCCAACGCTTTTCTGTCTCAGCCATTCTTGGTGTTTTGGGCTGTGTGTTTTGGATCGTTGTCCTGTTGGAAGACCCATGACCTGCGACTGAGACCAAGCTTTCTGACACTAGGTAGCACATTTCTCTCCAGAATGCCTTGATAGTCTACAGATTTCATTTTACCTTGCACACATTCAAGACACCCTGTGCCAGATGCAGCAAAGCAGCCCCAAAACATTACTGAGCCTCCTCCATGTTTCACCGTAGCGACAGTGTTCTTTTCTTCGTATAGTTGGTTTTTGAGTCTATAAACAAAGAGTTGATGTGCATTACCAAAAAGCTCCAGTTTGGTCTTATCTGTCCAAAGGACATTCTCCCAGAAGCTTTGTGGCTTGTCAACATGCATTTTTGCAAATTCCAGTCTCACTTTTTAATGATTTTTTTTCAGCAGTGGTCGTCTCCCATGAAGTCCACTTTGGCTCAAACAACGACGAATGGTGCGATCTGACACTGATGTACCTTGGCCTTGGAGTTCACCTTTAATTTCTTTGGAGGTTGTTCTGGGCTCTTTGGATACAATTCGAACGATCCGTCTCTTCAATTTGTCATCAATTTTCCTCTTGCGGCCACGTCCAGAGAGGTTGGCTACTGTCCCGTGGGTCTTGAACTTCTGAATAATATGAGCCACTGTTGTCACAGGAACTTCAAGCTGTTTAGAGATGGTCTTATAGCCTTTACCTTTAAGATGTTTGTCTATAATTGTTTTTTTCGGATGTCCTGGGACAATTCTCTCCTTCGCTTTCTGTTGTCCATGTTCAGTGTGGTACACACCTTTTCACCAAACAGCAGAGTGACTACTTGTCTCCCTTTAAATAGGCAGACTGACTCATTATGAGTTTGGAAACACCTGTGATGTCAATTAAAGGACACACATGAGTTAATCATGTCAGTCTGGTCAAATAGTTTTCAATCTTTTATAGAGGTACCATCATTTTTGTCTTGGCCTGTTTCATTAGTTTGTTTTTTTAAATAATTATGTTAATCAGCAATTCAAAAGTGATGGCTGATTCTGATTATTTAATTTTCAATAAAAAAAATGTTATTGTTACTTTTGTAAGTTTCTAGTGATTTAAGTGAGAATTGTGGGTTTTTCCTTCAATCATAACAATACACTTGTAATTTCAATTTATTACAAAAGAAATCTAGGTAAAAGTTAGATTTCCAAAGCTGTGCATTTCTCCGTTGCTGTCTATGTAGGCACACAGACGGTGTGTGCGTTTGCTCTCGGCATGCCTACGAGTCACATGATCGGCTCCTAGAGACGAAGCTGTCAATCAATGTGCTTACTAGCACATTTGTAACTTGTGAGTGTGTGCTGAGCTGAGCACACACAAGCGGTTACAGGAGAGACACAGGAGGGAAGAAAGCAAGCTTTTGCCTTTTGTAATAAATTGGAATATTAAGTGTAAACGCTGCGTTTGAATCATGTTCAGTAAGCTTCTTGTTATTCTCTCTAGTCGGATGTCCGAGGAAGAGCTAAACGTATAGGCACGTGCCTGGACACGGAAGAGAGAGGGCATACCAGTACACCCTGGAAAACCCAAATTTAGACATTTTCAACCATTCCGATGTTGTTGTAGGAGGCAATTGGAGAAGAAAATGAAGTGTTTTCAATTTTTTTTGTTTTTGTAAGTTTTTACAGATGTGTTGTAATGTTGCAACATAGGGAGACACCTGCGTTATTCTTTTGGAGAGGCTTTCTCTCCTAGAGGGCCGTGTCCGTCAGCTAGAGCAGAGTAGTCTGATAATCGTAGAACAGACGGACACATCTGATAACGACAATGCGGGCCATAGCCCTCCCGCAATGCCGCTAGCGTCGGCTAGTGAGGGTTGTAGCCTACCCGCTAGTCCGGCTAGCATTAGCCCTAAGAAGCCTGCTAGCCGCGGTGAGCCTTTTCGGACGCATAATCGTTTTAGCCCCCTCGCTAGGCAAACTCCTCCTCAGTCTACTGGCTCCCGCACTTTAGTTATAGGGGACTCCATCACCCGTAACACCAAGCTTAAAAAGCCAGCCACCGTAATGTGTATCCCTGGGGCCAGAGCACCCGACATTGAAGCTAACCTTAGGGAGCTGACACGCAAGAGGGCTAGACACCAGTCTAGTGCAAACAACACTAGCTACTCGGACATAGTGATACACGTCGGCTCCAACGATACTAGGATGAGGCAGTCTGAGATTACAAAGAAGAACATAGCTAGGACTTGTAATCTCGCTAGAAAGATGAGTCGGCATGGAGTTATTGTCTCTGGCCCTCTGCCTGCGAGAGCCAATGATGAGAGGTTTAGCAGATTATTCTCGCTTAACCGGTGGATGGCTGGTTTCTGTAAGGAGCAGGGTTTCCAGTTTGTAGATAATTGGCCCTCTTTCTGGGGCCGGCCCGACCTGCTGAGGATGGATGGCCTTCACCCTAACTGGAAAGGCGCCATCACTCTTTCTAGAAACATAGATTACTGTTTGAGCCTTCCATGACTTCCCACATTAGAGCATGTCGGGTCGCAGGCGAGTAGCGAGCCTGCTAGAACGGGTGTGGAGTCGTTAAGGCTAGAGTTAACCGGCACTAGGCTGGACTGTTACAACACACATAGCATACTTAGTCTAGGTCACTGCAATCCACACACTGTTTCAATACCTAATGCTGAATGCCCTAATGATAAGACTTCTGCTGAGGTGGTGTGGATTAAGGAAAAGAGCCCTGCCTCTTTAATCAGTAAGACTAGTGACAAAGTGCCTAGGCATCAATAGCAAGAGACATCATTAGCATCAATACGCGCGCGCGAGGTTTTAATTACTCAAAATACAGAGCAAGCCCCAGCCATAAAAATCTTGTTGGTATTAGTACTACCAACACGAGGACTCAGAATAGTCCGGGAAAAATGTCCCAGTTTAAATTCGGCTTTATAAATATTAGGTCACTCCCTTCAAAAGCCCTTCTTGTAAATGATCTTATTACAGATCAAAATCCTAACGTGCTTGGGCTCTGCGAAACCTGGCTAAAACCAAATGAATTCCTACCATTAAATGAGGCCTCACCCGCAAACTTTGTGGGCTCACATGTTGCCCGTCCTTGTAAAAAAGGGGGGGGGGTGTTGCCCTAATTTCAGAACCTGATTTCAGGCTTAGCACGAGCACGAGTCACACTTTCAAGACATTTGAGGCTCTCGTTATGCGATCGAGCTCCTCACCACCATTCTGTGTGGTAGTTATTTACTGTCCTCCTGGCCCATACTCTGGATTCTTAGATGAATTCCCTGAACTTATGGCTGACTTAATAACTCACACAGATAATATATTAATTATGGGTGAGTTCAATATTCATATGAACTCCCCACTAGAGCCACTTACTGTAGCTTTTCAAGCAATAATCGATGCATTTGGTTTTACACAAATAATAAAAGCAGCAACACACCAGAATGGTAATATCTTAGACTTAGTGCTAACCCATGGCCTAACTGCCTCAACCGTCACAATTCTGCCGCATTCTAACGTTATGTCTGATCACTATCTTATAACATTTGAAGTCCTAGCTCAGTGTGGTCTTGTTGTCCACAACCAAGGCTTTAAGAGCCGTGATATTAATTCTTCAACCACTGCTGAACTTTCTGAATTACTGCCTTCCGCAACAGCTACCTTTCCGTCTTTCACTGGCTCAGTCGATAAGCTCGCGAATGATTTTAATTCGGTTCTTTTAAATTCCCTAAACTCTATTGCGCCGCTGAAACTTAAAACTCGTCCGAAGCGGCACACTCTGTGGTTTACGGAGGAAACGCGTACGTGTAAATTGTTAAGTAGACAACTTGAGCGTAAATGGCGAACAACTAAACTCGAGGTTTTCCGTCAGGCCTGGTGCGATAGCTTGCTGAAATATAAAGAGGCTCTTAGGTTAGCAAAAACAAATTACTTTTCCAAAATGATTAGTCTTAATAAAAACAACCCAAAATATTTATTTGAGACGGTAGCGCAGCTAACACAGCAGCAGCAGGTTAATCATAATTCCCTCCATTCAGCACACGCTTTCATGCAATTCTTTACTCAACGGATTCAGCTAATAAGGGAAGAAATAAAAAAGGCAGCGCCGCTCACAACCTCGACTGTAATTGTTGATGCTAGTTCGGACAATCAGGTTCATGAAAGTCTGGCTACCCTGTCCCAGTTTAATTTAGTATCCCTGGAGTGTCTTACACAACTGGTTAATGCAGCAAAGCCGACGTCCTGCATGCTCGACCCGCTTCCAGGCAAACTCGTCAAAGATTTATTCCCAGTCTTAGGGTCATCTGTCGTGAATATTATCAACCTGTCACTCTCCTCTGGCATTGTACCTGAGACTTTTAAGACGGCTGTCATTCAACCATTACTGAAGAAACCTCACCTAGATCCTGAAGATCTCTCTAACTATAGGCCAGCGTCACACCTTCCGTTTATCGCCAAAATTCTTGAGAAAGTTGTAATACAACAGCTTAGCGATTTTATGATAGACAACAATAGATTTGAACTCCTTCAGTCAGGTTTTAGGGCCAACCACTCAACTGAGACAGCCCTAGTAAAAGTGACGAATGATCTTCTATTAGCCTTGGATTCCAACGTCTCATCAGTATTATTACTGCTTGATCTTAGTGCCGCATTTGACACTATTGATCATCATATTCTTATAGAACGTCTTAGATCATGTGTTGGTATCTCGGGATCAGCACTTTCTTGGTTCCGATCTTACATCCTGGGAAGGACGCATAGTGTTTCTTATGGTGATGCGATCTCTGAGTCTTTCTCCGTCTCATGTGGTGTCCCGCAGGGGTCAGTACTTGGTCCCTTACTGTTCAACATCTACATGATTCCTCTCGGCGATATTATACGCAAACATGCTATTAGTTTTCATTGCTATGCTGATGATACCCAACTCTATATGCCCTTAAAAATAACGAATCCGTGCAAGTGCAGTAAACTGGAGGCTTGCCTTGCCGAGATTAAACAATGGATGTCTTCCAATTTTCTGCTTCTCAACCCTAATAAAACTGAGATGTTATTTATTGGCCCTGCTCATCATCAGCACTTGCTTAAGAATACCACGCTGAACCTAGAAAACTGTATTATTTCCCAAAGTAGTTCTGCAAAAAATCTCGGCGTGATATTTGACTCCACTCTCTCCTTTCGAACACATATTAATAACATGACAAGAACGGCGTTTTTTCACCTCCGCAATATAGCTAAAATTCGCCCTATTCTTTCCCTTAGCGATGCAGAAACATTAATTCATGCATTTGTTACGTCCCGCCTAGACTATTGCAACATTTTGTTTTCTGGACTTCCCATGTCCTATATTAAAAGCCTGCAGTGTGTACAGAATGCAGCAGCGAGACTATTGACAAGGACGAGAAAGTTTGATCATATTACTCCGATTCTAGCTGACCTGCATTGGCTTCCAATACACGTGAGATGTGATTTTAAGGTGCTGTTAATTACTTATAAAATTCTACACGGTTTAGCTCCTTCCTATCTCGTCCACTTAGTATCACCTTATGTTCCGTCCCGACAACTTCGATCGCAAAATGCCGGTTTGCTATCGACCCCACGGGCTAAAAAGAAGTCTGCGGGATCAAGGGCATTTTCCATTCGTGCGCCAGTACTATGGAATGCCCTACCTATGGAAGTTCGCGCAGCCACCTCAGTAGAAATCTAAATCCCGACTAAAAACACATTTATATTAAAAAACATTTAGTTAATTTAGCCTGTCTGTAGCCTTCTTCTTTTTTCTTATTTCCTGCCCCCCTCTTCCGGCTGGGAGAGGGGGCTAGCTAGATGGTGAGGGTTGACTTGACCGCCTCCATTGGGTCCTGCGCTGGTCGACCATCACGGGTTAGGAGTTCGGCCGTCTGCAGTCCACCTGGCTGGAATGTGGGATGGTTCCTGCCCAGTGGCTTTGCCTGCTGTCAAGACATCACTGCACTATATAGCACAATATGTTTTCTGTAATTTATGTTGTTTCTGTGTCTGGTACATGCAGCATCCACTTCAACAGGTGGGCCTGGAAGGGGGCTCCTCCCACCTGTGGTCCCTTCTGGAGGTTTCTGATTTTCCCCAAATTGGGGTTTTTGAGTTTTTCCTTCCCCTTCTGGGAGCTTTGACAGGGGATGCTGTTGTGTACCCTATACTGAAAAGATGTCTCTGTACGACCTCTTTTCATTCTGTGAAGCCCTTTGAGACTTCGGTGATTTAGGGCTATATAAATAAAATTTGATTGATTGATTGAACAGAACACTTGGTATTAGTGTTGACAGATCTTCCAGTGTTTTGAACGCTGTACTTGTTTGTATTTGTTGCCAGAGCTCCAATCATTTCTTCTGACACAAACTTTTCAAAGTATTGTAGTGGTGTGTGGAGGACAGGTGCATCGTCTGTGATGGCCGGACCAGAGAAATCAGTATTGGGACTGATAAAATCCTTTTTTTTCCAGCAATATCTGTCACAGGACATGATGGGTTTGTTTGCCTGCGGCTCAATGTTCACAATGGCGGGGCAATCAGCTGGTCTGGTATTTTCTTTGTCCACACAGGCATCATCACCTGATTTCTCATCACTTGTCTCCATGTCATCCATCTTCACATCTCTCTCTCCATTTAGGATGATTTCAAGCACATCCTGCACACTGTAACGTGGATCTCTCCTAGCTTGTGTGGCGAGGCGAAGAAACCACACGTTGCTGTGTTAGTGGAGATCTTTACTCTTCGCATGCCATCACAAAACTGATACAACAAAGTCCAAAACAGCAAAGACAAAGCCAACAGGTTCAAAGCATTAAAGGATCATAGTAACATGCCTGCTGGGTGAGAGACATGGTCCTAGTGTCCGCCACTTAAAACAAATGTATACATAAATGGCACACAGGACAGAACTACAGGAACACAGACAGACAACCCTACTTATCATATGAAGTGCTTACACATTGCCCTGAGGTAACCTAGTGACTCATTTCACTGGTCACACAATGGCCAATTTGTGAACTGATTATAATTTGAACAGGAATTGCAGGATTGCATGTAGCCTCCAACAACACCTTGCATTCCTGATCGTTAGCAGCTGTTCCAAAAGAATGCATGACCCTCCAAGCATCTCCCACAACTTGTGACCGTGAATTGATCACAGCTACTGTGACCATTGCTAGGAAGATTTCCTTATCAACAGCCAAGACAAGGGACATGCACAAACAGAATTTCTTTTTTAGAAAGTCCTTTCTTAGGGTTAGGGTTAGGGAAAACACAGAAGAAAATAAAACAGGTGTTGAAGGTAGTTAAAAATCATTAAAAGTAAATGAAAAAGATCAGATATGGCACTATATTTTTGCAAATTAGATTCTCTTTCATAATATATGTAATGCTATGTTATGCTAAGGGATAAATGTAGTTGTATGTTTAAAGTTATATTGGGAAAATTTTAGTTGAAGTTCCCCTCAAAACGGGTGTTTTGGCTACCACATTCACCCAATGTTTGTAATGTTGCAACACTCACAAAACAAGCTCTAAATAAACTGCAAGGCACATTTTCAATAATAGCTACATATCTACATGTTCTAGACCAGACCTGGGCATTGCACGGCCCGCGGGCCACATCCGGCCCGCCGGATGGCACTGACTGGCCCGTATGACAGACCTGGCCACATACCTTTGGTTGACTCTGAGCGCGAGTGTAAGGTTAATTGGAAACTTCAAAATAAACATACTTTTTAATTTCACCTCATTCATGGGCTAAAGCTGCACTGCTTTAATTCTTTTTTTTTTTTTTTATTCACGCACATAATGACATAATGCGTATATCAAGACATGCGCGCGATTGCATCACAAGAAGACGACTTTCGCCCTCAAAAATGTCCGCTCAGGCTAAAAAAAGAAAGGTAGATGCCGAATGTAGAATTTTCAACAAAAATTGGACAGCGAAGTATTTATTTACTCAAGTTAGAGGTAAAGCTGTGTGTTTAGCTTGCGGGGAGCAGATTGCCGTGTTGAAGGACTACAATTTGAGTCGGCATTACCAGACGAAACATGCAGAGAAATATAAAAACCTAACTGATGCTGAAAGAGCGCGGACATCGGAAGCTTTGCTAGCTAAGCTGCAAACGCAGCAAGGCTTTTTTTTACCAGGCTTCATGCATCCAGGGATGCAGCAACCAAGACCAGCTTTGTGATATCCCACAAAATAGCCAAAAACAGCAAGCCATTCTCAGAGGGGGAGTTCGTGAAAGAGTGCTTGGTAGACTCGGCAGCACTAATATGCCCTAAAAAAAAAGAGGCATTTGAGCAAGTCCCGCTGTCCAGGCGAACCGTGACGAGAAGGGTCGAGGACATTGCGGGGAATCTGGAGCTACAGCTGCAACGTGAAGTGCCAAGTTTTGACTTTTTCTCCTTGGCTCTGGCCGAGAGTTGTGATGTCCGCGACACAGCCCAGCTACTCGTATTTGTCCGCGGGATAACGCCGGACTTCAGGATTACGGAGGAGCTGGCAGCAATGCGGTCGTTAAAAGGGACGACGACAGGGAGCGATCTCTTCACTGAGGTAAATGCTTGTATGGACACGTTGGGACTGAAATGGGACAGACTGGCAGGTGTCACCACGGACGGTTGTCCAAATCTTACCGGGAAAAATGTCGGACTTTTAAAACGCATGCAGGATAAAGTGACTGAAATGGACCCTGATCAGAAATTAGTATCTTTACATTGTATTTTACACCAACATGTGTTGTGCAAATCAGTGCTAAAAATTAACCATGTTATCGATGTTGTTACTAAAATAGTTAACTTCATCAGGGCGCGGGCACTGAATCACAGACAGTTTGTCACACTTTTGGAGGAGCATGAGAGTGAGCACAGTGACATTGGCTACCACACTTCTGTGAGATGGCTCAGCCTGGGCAAAGTGTTAAAAAGAGTCTGGGATCTGAAAGCAGAAATCCAGGAGTTTTGTGAGACAAAAGGTAAGGCCATCCCAGAGTTTGCAGATGAGGTCTGGATGGCAGATTTCACATTTGCTGTTGATGTGACTGCACTGATGAGTGAACTGAACACCAAGCTGCAAGGCAAGGGCCTTTTTGTACATGAAATGCACAGCTTGGTGAAGGCTTTCATGAGAAAGATACAGTTTCTTTCAAGACAACTGGAGAGCAACACTCTCACTCACATGCAAACCCTGAAAGAAGTCACACCATCAGCTGATAACCTCTGCAGGTACTCATCCATGTTAGGAGCATTGCATGGTGAGTTTGCAAGGCGATTTGAGGATCTAAGAACAATGGACACACATGATTTCCTCTCCTTTTACCTTCAGTGTGGATGATGCACCCAATGATGTTCAGCTGGAACTCATTGACCTGCGGTCTGATGGAGTACTGGCAGAGCACTTTAAGTCAGGATCTCTGCTGGATTTCTACTCTTCTCTCAAGGAGGAGAACTTTCCAAACATTAGGAGACATGCTCAGAAGATGTTTGTTCTCTTTGGCTCTACCTACATTTGTGAACAAACATTTTCAATTATGAAGTTTACAAAATCCAGGTACAGATCCTCTCTCACTGATGATCATCTGTCAGCTGTGCTTCGCATCTCCACTTCAGACATTCAGCCTGACTTTGATGCACTTGTTAAAGCCCAGCAGAGATTAGATTTCTCTCACTGAACAAGAAAAATGAACATTGAAACACCAAATGAGGCAGTTAGACCACAAATGTAGGCATGTTACTGTAAGGCACCAGATAACAATGAACTGGGACACTTTTTCTCAAAATCACAGTTCAGTGACAGTCAATATGTTGTATCTTGCTTAATGTTTGGTGCAAAAAGACAATATTGTGATGTCTTTAAAATGCTCAGAACCTTTACATAACTATCCAACAGTATATGGAACTCAAAATGTGTTTTGAAGTGAATGTGACAGAATATGTTTACTAATATGAGTCACAAATAGTAAAAAATGTTAATATTTTGTCTACCATTGTGTTGAGAAATTTGAAAGAATAAATTTTTGTAAGGCAACCTCATTTTTTCAGTTTATTTGGTATTTAGTTTCATTGCTTAACTTTAATATATACTCTTGCCAGCTTGTCAAAACAGTGCTATTTACTGCTTTTAAAAAAAGAAATACAATTAATATTATGCAGAATTGAGTTCAGCCTTTTGGCCCGGCCCTCCACAATATTTTATGTTTCTTATGTGGCCCCATGGAAAAAATAATTGCCCACCCCTGTTCTAGACACTGTAATAAACACAAAAAAAATATTTAAAGCATTTTACTTACTTCTATGGGATAAATCCAGTCAAGGCAATTGTAGGGATGATGCTCGATCGGAAATCTGGAGGTTGTGTGACTTCTTGACCTCGAGGCACGCCTTATATACAAAAGTGTGACCCAATAGCATTGTGGGATCGAACAATAGGACCCAATGGGCATGTTAATGTAGTTGAACCCTAATATATATATATATATATATATATATATATATATATATATATATATATATATATATATATATATATATATATAAGTACATAAGTAGGTTTTTTGTGGTAGTAGGTTTACAACAAAAATTGTTGTAATTCTGCAACTGTGGGTGTGTAAGGTTAATCATTTAAGATTAAAATAAATATGTGTCATGCAGTAGTAGTTTGACTTCCAAGGAGTGCCAGTGACAAGTGCATTTATAGATAACTTGCCTATCCGACACGTCTCTCCGCAATATAATTTTTTGTCTCCCCCCCAAAAAAATCTGTGACGCACTGAGGGCACAATAGACGAAGCACTAAGTAGCGAGGGACCACTGCAATTCAAAAGGCATGCCTTAAATCACTTCAACTGCGGTGCATGCATGAGAACGTTAGAACGATTTACGATGATCTTTAGAGCTTTTAGGGTAAAAGTGTTAATATTAAATTTTATTTTCATCCCATTTAATACAGCAGAAAGTGGACTTGTTGGTCTTCCACAGATGGTTCATTTGTCACTGTGTTGTAGATATCGTGATTATACATTAGCTAAAAAATATTAATGCTTGCAATGAAGAAATGCTTTGCTGTGTGAATGATTGTTGTTAGGATTATAATTATTATTGTGACTATGAATTTACTATAAAATATAAACTGCTGTGGTATGTTGGTGGTATGCTGTGAGAATGAGTGCACTGCTTTTGGGGAAAAAAAAAACTGCCATGGTATTGTTTTGTCTCAAGCAGAAGGAAGATTGCTCAAGCCTGCCAGTTGGAGCGGTCCCGCAGCTGTCGATGTCTCGCGACGCATATTTCATCAGAATGTCTCACTATGCAAAATATTTTATCAGAATGACTTGCTATGTATAATATTTTATCATACATGCATTAGTTTCTCACCCACATGCTCACACATAGAAGGACAAGCACATAAGGTTCCAGCCATAGACTTGGATTTTTTCCTGCCCCTTGAGGGCCGGGACCTTCATGTAGTTAGGGATCTCTGTATCAAATAAAAGTGAGAGGGGTCTCCTCAACTACACCAACCCTGTCGACCCACACATCCTGAATAATCTCCCAGACCTACCACTCAAGATCCTCGACACACCACCATCTTTGAAATCCAGCAAGCTATTGCAGGCCTAAAGAACAATAAAAGCTCTGGACACTATGGCAACCCTGCAGAGGTTTTTAAGCATGGTGGGTATCTCCTCACACGCTGCCTGCACCACCTGATCCAAAGGATCTGGGAACACAGCATACCCAAAACTGTACTACTAAATCTCATACTGTCTATCGCATCCTTTGGTGGACACAAGAGGAGTGTCACCTTCATGTTAGTGACAGCCAGTGTTGGGAGTAATGCATTACAAATGTAATGCATTACTCCCAACAATGGTTGGGATTACAAAAGTAATGTAATTACTGTAATGCATTACTTTTTGCTGTAATGCGGTAGTGTAATGCATTACACATTTTACTTGGTACAAATAAAAGTACAACTTATTTTTAACCTGAAAGTGGTGTTTTTTTTTTTCCACCAAATTCGCAGAAGAAACAGGGAAAATGTCCAGGGAAAAATGTTTACTTAATGTTATTAGTACCTACTACAGCAGAGATGAGTATGACAGCAGCAGACGACAGGTTGAATATGTTGAATACGTACACAAGTTGGACATACGGCCATTAATTTCAGTTTGTCAGAGATTAAGACAAAAAGAATACACAGTGGGCCCCCGTGTTACGAGATTAATCCGTTCCACAGTTGGGCTCGTAAGGCAAATTCACTGTATATTGGGCAAACCAAACCTATGTTAAATAGCTAATGTGTTTAGAACCCCAGGTAATAACATCAAAATTGGACATACATATTAAAAATTGGTACCAAAATAGTATATTAAGTGCTACACATATATAATATACATGTATACTATCATAAAACATCATAAATAAAAAATATAGAAAAAAATTATTTATCTTTGAGTGATGATCGCTATGCCCATATTCCCTAATAAGGGTAATCTAGGCTAGACTAGCTTTGTATTTCTTGATTATCTCCAGCTTCGTTTCCATATAAAATCATCTTCTTACTTTAACATCTTTGACATCAATAGCAATCTTGGCACCCATGGCTAACCCATTCAAGTTTGAATTAAGCAGTAATATGCACTAGAACAAAGCATTACCGTTACGCCATTTTGAAACGAGTGAGGCTGCACAATAGCATACCAGCATCTCCGTGAGGAGATGACGACCAATAGCAACCCAATAGCCAACCTTTCACTGGATGTGTAATGAGCGTAATGAGCTATATTTAGAATGGTGAATCTATATTTCTAGTTATAGTAATGAGAGTAATATAAAAATAATGCAATAGTAGTGTAATGCATTACATTTCAAATGCAGTCATATTGCAACGTAACTAATTACAGTCGGCCCCCGGCTTACGAGCACCCTGATTTACGAACAATTCGCCTTACGAGCGTGGATCAGGGAGATTTTTGTCCTCCGCTTACGAACAAACCTCTCGCCTTACGAGCAATTCGACATGTCGGCCATTGAGTATGTAGAAATGTTCTCGTTTAATTGCGTCAATAAAATCAACAGTAGCGACATCATCAATCATCAATAGATACTTGTGGCAGTAACGTGAACGCTATTGGTCTTACAACGTCACACTGACTGTCTCACTCACGGGGTCTAAATATAATTACCATTTAAGTGTAGTGTTTGTACAGCTAAAGGGAAAAACAGCTGACATGAAATTAAATGTGCCGATTGCAGGACAAAGAATTGTCATTGGTTTAAATGTGTGTTTTTTTTTAAATTAATTGTCAATACATTCCAACCGTTTAAAAAAAAAAAGTGCGAATAATTATCAGTCAGTCACGGAGATGCGAATATGCTATTGGTCGATTAAGGTCACCCGGTCTCACTCACGGAGATGCTATTGGCCGGCGTCACACGTCAATCACAGAAATGCCGATATGCTATTGGCCGAACGCCTTTATCTAGCTTGATGGGACAGGATGGAAGGAAGGAGAGAAAATTAGTGAAAAACGGAATGTTGTGAAGACTTTGCAAACTTTATCTGTTAGACATAGCTTCTAAAATTACTAGCAGCGGTAAAGAAAGAAATAAGAGGATGATGTTTTAGTATCTGCGTGATTTGCACCCTGACTGAAAGAGTTACTGTAACACTGTAAGACCAATAGCATATCTATCGCCGTGTTAACATTGAGCGTTGAACTCTGCCCCCCTCTGCTTACACCCAGCTCAAGTCTCGTCGTTTCAAAGGTAAAAGCTATTTATACATTGTATTTATTATATAATGCAAGTATACAGCAGATTATGTCACTCAATTTTAATATATGTATACAGTGTGTCGTTTTTACTTAAGGCTTCGGCGCGCGTTGCACGCATTCACGAATTAACATGGGTTTGGATTGCCCGCTATACGAGCAATTCGAGATACGAGCGTAGCCGCTGAACGGATTAAGTTCGTAACCCGGGGGCCCACTGTACCTTGAAATTACAGTAATAAGTAATGCCTTAGTTTTGAAGGAACAGTTCACTGGATGTGTAATAAGCATAATGAGCTACATTTAGAATGGCACATCCATATTTCTAGTTATGTTGCTGAGAGTAATATAAAAGTAATGCAATAGTAGTGTAATGCATTATTCTACGATCACACCGAACGCAATCGAGGCATAAAAGCGGACAGGTTTGTAGTCAATGGAGTTCGCATGACGCCACGCGACGACACACAAAGTCGTAATTTCGCCTGTCGCGTGAAGTTGAAAAAATTTAACTTTTGTAGTGTGTCACGTTGCAACAGCCAATCAACTTTGGGAACGTTCAACGCCTCAGAGGACAGGAATGAATCATGGCGCCTGCTTTGCGGTCACTGG
This sequence comes from Hippichthys cyanospilos, assembly GCF_059441005.1. Taxonomy (NCBI): domain Eukaryota; kingdom Metazoa; phylum Chordata; class Actinopteri; order Syngnathiformes; family Syngnathidae; genus Hippichthys; species Hippichthys cyanospilos. The sequence goes on from NC_142373.1 coordinate 5,372,264, forward strand.
GAGCTATCCAACACTGCTCCTTCTTTCAACACAAGAAGGAGCCAAGCAAGAGCACTCACCTGACTTGTAGAATGGCAGAAGGGAGAACTTTGGACAACTGGTATGTGCGGTGTTTGTTTCCTTTTGTAACAGCTATTGAACCGTAGTTATTGTGCCAGGATAACAATAGTGTAGCGCTGACAGCTCAGTATTTAGCATGGTATCGGCCACTTGATTGCAATGTTGAAACTATTTTTTTCTTTTTTTGACAGACATGTATTGCCGCAAAGGGAGGGACACGCAGTGTAAAAAAGAAGAATAAAGGTGCTGAAGGAGAAAATATTGGCTCTGCTACATCCCAGAAAAGTAAAAGTTCTCAGCAATGCTCTTAATCTCGTAAACCGTGAGCCCACATCTAAATCGATATAGTTTGCATCCGTTTTAGTGCGTTTGCACTTTCAAATGCACTTTGGTCAGGCGCTGCCTTATGGCCTCTTTGTTGTCAACAACAAGGCTTAAAAAAGGATGGTTTTACTTATCCGTTTATGAAAAAAATGAAAAAAATGCAAGAGGAATGGCAATTCCATTTTGCTTGATTGATTTAATGGGGAGGCTTGATGGTTGGCTGGTTAGCACGTCCGCATCACAGTTAAGGGACTTGTGTTTGATTTCAGCTGGCTCCGATCTTCCTGTGTGGAGTTTGTATGTTTTCTTCGAGCCTGTGTGGGTCCCTTCCAGCTTTCTCCCACACTCCAAAAAACACGCATGGTGCCACGTCTGTGTAGCATGGCGGTGAGGGGCGTGGGAAAGGTGGAACCAAAAAATACAGGAACTGAGAGGGATGTGCCTCAAACAATGAAGATTTAATAAAAACTGAGGCAGGATCAAACAGGACAAAAATAATACAAGTTAAAACAAAAGCTTAAGACGGAAACAAGTTCATGGGAGGCAACAGGGAACGGAGACGGGAAGGTTGAGGCTACACGGGGAAGAGGATGTATTCGAATGGAATGACAGCAAGACAGTGAGGAAAATGACCCGACAAGAACTGAAAAGAAACTGGAGACTAAATACCCTCATAACTAACGAGACAATACAAGACAGCTGGACAGGGAACAATTGGTAGAGGGAGCTGATTGGTCAACACACAGGGGCAGGTTGACAAGGATAGGTGGACGAAATCTAATGAGAGCAGAGAAAGTAAGGCGGATGCGACTGGAACAGTGACATGAACTAGAAACGTAAATATTCGACTATGTCATCTTAACAAATTAGCACCAGGTTTTGTGAGTTTATTTTTAGCTCTGGAAGGGAGGGGATAAGATGGAGGAGAGCGATGATTTTAATGTGACTATTGACTAGTAGACTATTCATCACAACCTTTTTACTCACACACACACACACACTCATACTGTATTTGTTGCTGAAAGTTTAATATGGCAAACGCATGAATTAATTTTTCAGCATTTGCTAGGAGACACAATAGAGCATATTATGGCGATACGACAATGGTGAAAGAATGCAGTTCATCTTGGATAAAAATCCAAGATGACAGTGCGTATAGACGCAGCGGCCACTCGCTCTTCCGACAATGCGTTGTTTTGTTTGTCAAACAAGTGTTTGTCTGACAGTATTTCCGGTCAGTTTATGCCACAATATGTGTACAGTCGATGGGTTTTCTTACAAATCCGGAGAAGCAACATTTGCCAAGTTTTAAACACGGAACTGGAGAACTCGCTAAGGGAACTGGGACTGCTACGCCGGCCCGCTAATTTACCGGACTCGCCTGCTACTCCTTCCCCGGAAAGGAGGCGCCGGAAGCGGTGCGCCAGGACGAGGAAGCGGGGCAAGCGCGGAGGTATCCAAGCTAGGCTAGAGGCTAACCCAACTTGCCCGGCCATACCATTTATCTTTTTGGCGAACGTTCATTCACTGGACAACAATATGGACGATATCCAACTTCTGAGATCAGCAAACCGAAAAGGGAGTGACTGTTGTGTATTAGTTTTCATTGAAAACTAGCTAAATAATAACATTCCGGACTCCGCTATACAACAAGAGCAGCTAACATGCTACAGATCCGACAGGGCTCTCGCAGAGGGGGGGAAGTCACACGGTGGCGACATGTTTGTTTACATCCGTGAAGCGTGGTGCCGGGATGCCACTGTAGTATACAAACACTGCTCACCTCTGGCGGAATTCATGATCGAGAAGTGTCGCCCCTTCTACTTGCCAAGGGAGATAAATTCAATCCTGCTGGTCGCTACCTACATCCCCCCAACTAACAACAGCAACAGAAGTGCGGCGCTGAATGAACTGTACCAGGCTATCAGTGAACAACAAACAGCACAACCAGATGGCTTCATCATCCTCGCTGGGGATTTCAACCATGCTGATCTCAAAACTGTTCTCCCGATGTTTCATCAGCAAATCCACTTTGCAACAAGAGGACATAATATTTTGGACTGTGTTTACACTCAGCACAAAGGAGCGTATAAAGTCACCCTCCTCCCCCACATCAGTGCCTCTGACCCCCTCACTATTATGCTAATGCCTGCATACAGACCAACAGTGAAAGTCATCAATCGGCTACTGAAAGAAGTAAGGGTGTGGCCACAGGACGTGACCTCAGCCCTACAGGACTGCTTTGAGTCAACAGACTGGGACATTTTTAAGGAAGCAGCCACCTACAACGGCATCACAGATATTGAGGAGTACACAGACATGGTGACCTCGCACATCACCAAATGCATGGACGACATGACCCACATCAAGAGGATCACCACGCGGGCCAACCAGAAGCCATGGCTAACAGGAGACGTCCACAGGCTGCTGAGGGCCAGGGACAAGGCCTTCAAAGCTGGGGAGAAATCATCCCTGAGAACAGCGAGAGCCAACCTGTCCATTGGCATCAGGAAAGCCAAACAAGAATACACAAACAACATAACTTCTCACTTCAAGGACAGCAAGAATGCACACAGCATATGGCAGGGCATTCAGGCTATCACAGACTAGAAACCTGCACCACAAAGCTGCGAGAGCGACATCACTCTGCTCAACAACCTAAACGGTTTCTTTGAACGCTTTGAGGAACCGAACACCACCCGCCCACAGAAAACACCACCACCTTCGCACGACCAGCCTCTGTGCCTGTCTGCTGCCAGCGTAAGGACATCAACACCCGGAAAGCAGCAGGTCCAGACAACACCCCTGGCAGGGTGCTGAAAGACTGTGCAGAGGAGCAGAAAGATGTTTTTACAAACATCTTTAACACCTCCCTGAGGCAAGCCATTGTGCCATCAGGCTTCAAAGCTGCCACCATCATACCTATGCCAAAGAAATCCTCCCCACCCTGCTTCAACGACTATCGTCCGGTGGCACTGACACCCATCATCATGAAGTGCTTTGAATGACTGGTCCTGTCACACATAAAATCCATCCTGCCCCCCAGGTTGGACCCATATCAGTTTGCCTACAGGGCAAAGCTATTCACAGACGACGCAATCTGCTCTGCCCTTCACCCGGTACTCACCCACCTGGACAAGAAAGACTCATATGTGAGAATGCTTTTCATAGACTTCAGCTCAGCATTCAACACCATAATACCACAACAACTCACCTGCAAACTGGACAAACTGGGCCTCAGCACCTCACTCTGCAACTGGCTGCTGGATTTCCTCAGCCAGAGGCCTCAGGTGGTGGGTGTTGGCAACAACATCTCAGGCAGGATCACCCTGAGCACGGGGGCCCCACAAGGCTGTGTGCTCAGGCCCCTCCTCTTCACCCTACTGACACACGACTGCACAGCAACCCACAGCTCCAACCACCTCGTGAAGTTTGCTGACGACACAACACTGGTGGGCCTCATCTCGAACGGTGACGAGACCCACTACAGGAAAGAAGTGGAGCTTCTGACCAGATGGTGCGAAGACAACAACCTCCTGCTAAACATCAGCAAGACCAAAGAGGTCGTCAGCTTCGATAGAGGCCGCACCCAACACCCCCCACTGACCATCAGCGTGCACATCAGCGATGACTTCTCCTGGTCCACCAACACTGCATCTCTAGCCAAGAAAGCACAGTGGCATCTCTACTTCCTGCGCAAACTGAAGCGGGCAAGTGCGGCGCCACCCATCATGACCACATTCTATAGAAGAATCATCGAAAGCATCCTACCAGCTGCATCACCGTGTGGGGCGGGAGCTGCACTGACTACAACAGGAAGGCTCTACAACGCATCGTGAGGACAGCTGAGAGTATTATTGGTGCTCCACTCCCCTCCCTGCAAGAGCTGTACACCACCCACCTCAGCCGCAAAGCCGCCACGATTGTCACCGATACAAGCCACCCTGCACACAGTCTGTTCAGCCTCCTGCCCTCCGGAAAGAGGTACAGGAGCCTCCGCTCCCGCACTACCCGACTCAGGAACAGCTTCATCCACCAGGCCGTGAGACTGCTGAACTCTCCCCTCTCCCCACCCGTGAAACTGCTGAACTCTCTCTCCCCTCCTCTCTCCCACATTCAGCCCCAGCCAGAAGAAACACCTAGCAGGCCCCCCACCTAAACTCAAACTTTGCTCATGCACTTGCAAAATTTGCACAGACTTGCTGCTGCCATATTTATTTATAATTATACTTCTATTGCACTAGCGATTACACTTAGAACTATAACAACTACCTCAAATGCACACAACTGGGACAACCACAGTCAGAGATGTCTTGCTTTGTCTCGTACTGTTGGACTGTCTTGTCATATGCTGCTACTTATGTCTTGTCTTGGGATACACTTGCCATACCTGGTTTTTCGTATTTAATTTTTAGTTTTAGTTATTAGTTTAGTAACACGAGGCAAAGTAGATCTTACATACTGCATTTTACATTACTATCATAAGAATCGAGTTTTTAGGATTGTTCCGTCTTGCGCACCTGCACTTTGTTATTGTACATGTAAAACGCAGAGGATAGTGAGAAACGCAATTTCAATTCCTTTGTATGTTAAGCACATGTGAAGAAATTGACAATAAACTTGACTTTGACTTCTCATGATGTTCTTAACATAGCGCCGAGGTTTTCTGCTGAGCCACTTTGAGCTATTATCCAGATTCAAAGTGGTGTTCTTAAACAAGTGCTGATGATGAGCAAGGCCAATAACTAACTAATTTTGCCCCAGGTTAAAAAAAATAAATCAACAACTTTTGTCACGTCGTAACTGCCAATCAGCTTCAGGAATGTTCAAAAACACACAGGGGGCAGGAATGAATCATGCCGGCCAGTTTGCGGTCACCATGAAGGATAAAACATTGGGTCTGCTACATCCCAGAAAAGTTCTCAACGGGGCACTCCTTTATGGATCCACTGTAAAGTGCACAACAAGCTCACCCTCCACCCCTCGTGTGTATATTTGAACAAGCTAAATGCTGGCAGTAAACACCCAGCGACAGAAAGCCTACCTCATAAACATATTTCACATTCGGTGTGAACGTAGCTTTAGTCTCACTGTATGTTCCGCCCCGACAACTTTGGTCACAAAGCGGTGGTTTGTTAATGATCCTGGGGGTTAAAAGAAGTTTTTCAATTTGCGCACTAGTGCTATGGAATGTCCTACCAATGGAGGGTCGCACAGCCTTTTCGACTAAAAAACACATTTTCACACTCAAGCTTTCCTCTCTTGATGGTGAGATACACATTGAATGCTCTCATGTGGACCTGTGCCGATCAATCGATGGAGGTTTTGGTAGGATGTACACACTAGGCAAGGCTGTGAGGAGGTTCCTACAGTATATGGCCTGCCGTCAAGGCATCTTTGCACTGCTCACTTCATGCCTAATATGGCACAATGTGTTATTATTTAGCACTCGGCAACTAGTGCAACCCGTTGAGCCTGGAAGGGGGCTCCTCCCAACTGCAATCCCTTCTGAAGGTTTGTCATTTTCCACAGATGGGATTTTTGTTTTTCTTTCCTCTTGGGCGCTTTGTTCAGTGGATGCCGTTGTGTGTGATTTGTTTTTCACTTGTGAAGCCTTTGAGACAGTGATGATTCAGGGTCATACAAATAAACTTGACTTCTACGTAAAAATGCTAACACTCAAAACACTATTGCATAATACTTAATGAAAAACCATGTCCACAGTTTGGCAGGTAGTGTGTTTACAGTTGCAAAAAAAGTATGCAAACCCTGAGTTTCAGTATAATTTGAGTGTATAGTGTGCTCTGATCCTATCTATTTCCCAATAACACAGTTTTCTATCATGCCCATTGTCTTCATTTTTTTCTCCCAAGCATTACTTGTAAATTTCACATAGCTGAAGGAAAATATATGAAAACCTTTGAATTCAGTAATTGGTTTAGCATTCTTTGTCAGCAATACCCCAACTAAACCTTTCTTGAGCCTGCAAATGAATCCTACGAACAGTTAAGTGCAATTTGGAACAGTTACATTTTGCAAAACTAATTGTTCACGATGCTTTTGAGATGTCAAGTGTTAATTGTGCTCAAGAGCTCATGCTACACATCAAGGTGCCTTAGCCTCGACCTCATACCACCAAAATCACATTTTTTCCTCTGCTGTAGTCACAATTTTCCCCGTACTTTACATTTGGGATGGGTTTTGATGGTCATGTGCGATGCCAGTTCTTTTTTGCTGTTTTGGAACCTGTAGAAAGGCTTTTGTTCACCTCATTTCCTTCATGGACATCTAATCGTTCATAAGGTGTTAGATACAAATAAATAAAATCTATCTATCCATCCATTCACTCATCCACTTCTGCCCACATTCCTAGCTCTGCTTTACACTGTAAAATCATATATATTGGAAAATCATTTGATAAAAAACCAAAGAAGAATTTTGTCATGCCTAAAATAGGTGGTTGCATCTAAAGTTGCCACTTTTAAACTATTATCAGCCTATATTTGATAAGAGTACATACAGAACTCCAAGACTAAGAGCTCTTCTAATGAGCTAAAAGTGAGTCAGTAACAAGATGAAAGCATTCTTGGGAGCAAAATGTGCACTTAATGTGACATTTTGGAGGTTGCAATTAATGTTTACAGACTTTTCAAGTAAAAAAAAAAAAAAAAGGTGTAGCATTAGACAGTGGCATTATACAACCTGTATATAATGATAGGAGAATACTGCTGAAATAAATCAGGTGAGCAATGTTCTTTTGCAGGCAAAATTATTATGTACAGCTGGAGGTTGGGAACATGTGGCATTTGGATAATTAGCTTGTGCTTCTTGGTATGAAGTAGACCTTGCCATCATTGAAATGGACGGTTGAAGTAATTAAATTTGTGGAAACAAACATGATTAGCGGAAAATATATTGTGGTATTCTCCACAATGTCATTTTATGTTTATTTTTAAATATTTCTCCTGCTACATCGAACACTGTTGCCGAACCTTACAAAATAGTTCAAAATGAGGGGATTTTAAGCTTTATAAGTGACAGCACTTTTTTCCAAATGACAGGACAAATGCACAAGTGCAGGCAGTGGGGCTGTGGTCAGGCCCGAGAAGTCCCCTGGAAGCATCGCTTTGGAAAGGGGACTGGTCCCATTTTTTTGGACAGTGTCAGATGCACCGGAAATGAAGCAAAGCTGGTTGATTGTGAACGAAGAAATCGGTTTGCACTACTGTGTTGACCATACGGACGTTGCAGTGGTTTGTAAGAACAAAAGTGAACAGTTTTCTTTTTTTTGAAGGACTTTCATTAGGCTCCACTTATGTGTGGCTTTTGACCCAAAATAATAGCAAGTCATTATTTTGATCTGTATGTTGTTTGCTGATGTTCCTTTTCGGCTGGTCTATTCTGGCAAAAGCTGGTCTGGAAAAATTGAGGTCTACCATAATGGCCAATGGCCGTCTGTGTGTGACACCCACTGGGACCTCAACGAGGCCAGTGTGGTGTGCCGACAACTGAGCTACGGCAGAGTTCTTTCAACACATAGAGAGACAGCAAATGAAAATTCTGCTGAGGTAGTCCTAGATAAAGAATGTAGCCATGGTTCCTCAATCAGTCGGATTAGTGACATAGTACCTAGGCAGAATATTAATACTTGCAAGGTAGCTGTTAACAACCAGATTCCTTATTATTAACATAGCAACGAGGTTTTATTTATTCAAAATACAAACTGAGACCCAGGCATAAAAATCTTATTAATATTAGTATTACTAACTCGTCGACCCCAAATAGTTCAGGAAACTTTTCCCGGTGTGTCGTTGCTTCTATTATTTGTGTTAAACCAAATTAATCGATTATTGCTTTAAATGCTACACTAAGTGGCTCCAACGGGGAGTTCATATGAATATTTAAGTCACCCATAATTACTGTATTTTACTATAAGGCGCACCTTCATTTAATGGCATATTTTAAAACATTTTCCATATATATAAAATGCACCGGATTATAAGGCGCACCCTCAATTAATGACATATTTTAAAACTTTTTCAATCACAATATAGTAATACTCAAAGTAATAACAATAATAACTCAAATAGTTACTCTAAACTCTCAATAGCATATTAACTCAATGTCAATATGACCAAACTTGTTCAACTGTAAACACACAAAAGAAACAGGTAAAGCTTACTTAATCAGTTCCTTCCCCATCTACAAATCCCAATCTCAATATTGATCCATATATAAGGCGCACCTGATTATAAGGCGCACCATCAGCTTTTTAAAAATATTTAGGCTTTTAGGTGTGCCTTATTGTGCGGTAACATATTATCTGCATGAGTCACTAAATCAGCCATAAGTTCAGGAAATTCTTCCAAGAACCCAGAACATGGACCGGGAGTACGGTACATAACTTCCACATAAAATATGAGGTGTAAAGTATAAGTTTGTTGTTGTTGTTGTTTTTTTGTTTGCTCTGGGTTTTTTTTGCAACCTCCAGTGAAAACGGTAGCAATAAACTATACATAAATCTCTGACATATCTTACCGCAGGGAAAGTTTAGCTCAATCTTAAACCATCCTGATAAATTTGCTGTGTGTAGTTTTGTATAGGTTGGAGTTGCTGAGAAATGGTCAGGTAGTGCTCATGAATGCAGCAATAATTATGCAAGAAATAAATTGTAATTAAGTGAACAAAAAAGGCTGTGTCGTCGGTCCGTTGGCGTCGGACAACCTGTCAGTGTCCCACTGGCGGAGTGTCTGTCAGTGACGGACTGCAGAAGAGTCCAAACAGTCCATCAACAGTCCACCTCTGATATGAAAGCACATTTATCATGTGATTCGTCGAGGTTTCTCCTAGAAGTCTTGCGGAACCATCAGTGGGCATTTGATTCTTGATTCTCAGTTTTGCGATTCCAAGTGTTTACAAAAGGTGCAAAAAATAAACTTTACATCCAAACAGTGATGCAAAACCACATGTTTCATATATTGTATCATGTATTATTGTGTGTGTTTGTGTGTGCGCGCGCTTGTGTGTGAGTGTGTGTGCAACTGTGTTTGAGTCAGAATGCACTAATATAAAGTGCTCTCTGCAAGGTTTTATATTTTGATATACAAGAGAAGGATTAGTGACTTAGTTGTCAAAAAGCTGCGGAACATTTATTGATTATTACAAGCATAGGGAAGGAAATCATCAATGCCGCAGTAAAAATGGTAACGTGCAGTTTCAAATGTCTTTTCTCCTTCACTACTACTCTGGTGAGTCAATCTCCAGCCTGCTGCCTCCCATGGTGTTTGACTTGAAGCATAACTCTGTTCTTTCTCTCTTTTACCACAGCACACTTCCCTACCTCACTTGATGGCCTCTGTATGCTCTCTATTTCCTCATCCATTGCAACCCCTGTAGAGAGATCGAAGCGTGGCAGGGCCTTATTGAACAGCCACCCCTCATCTTTCTTTTTATCAAACAGGCTAACCATCAACAAGCCTGCCAGCTGCTTCTTTTTTAACCCCATTTGTCTTCATCTTTGGAAAGCTATTCTCAGTTAGCGTGTGGCTGTCGAACTACCGACCCAGCACTTTTTCAGACTCCATAGACTGCATACAAACTACAGCAATCCCTGTCTACTGTATTGCGCCTCTGTGTTAGCAATCACAGCTCTACATTTCTCTAAAGCATTTATTAAATGTAAGCATCTACAGTTTGCTGCAGTCTAACTGTGATCAAGTAAATGATACTGCCACAAATTTTGGGCACTTAATTATGATTGTAAAATCATTTGCTTTGCATGTTCTTTGCAATATTCTTATGAATGTCATTTTGACTTTCAACTCTTACACTCTCTACATTCTTTTACTTACTTTATTTTACTGCACGACTCTCAGCTAAATAGTGCATTTATCTGAACTTTTGAGTGACGAGGTTCACATCATGTCTACTGTTTGTTGTATAATTCTATTTGCTGTTGATACGTTTAGCCTATTTGACTTTTGGTTTGTAGTTCATTTTACATTGTTATACACCTTATGATATGGGCGTTTCTGGGTATTTGACCACTGGATGTAAGCAAAATGGTTCTATGGAAACAAGATTTTGCTGTTGTCATGATGTTGTATACAAACAAAATAGATCAGTGAGCCCGTGCATAGCAAGTACATTAGTCTGCAGGCCCAATCCATAACATTATCGCCACTGATTTTCACTACTGTGATTCCACTGCACAGTAAAAGTAAACATAATCTATACATGTTCCGTACAGAATTGCTGGTCCATTTTGCCCAAGTGAGCTGAGCCAGACATTACAAAGATCTATAGGAGTCACGATGGTATGGTATACAGTAATCCCTCGCTGTATCGCGGTTCATCTTTCACAGGTTCGCTGCTTCACGGGTTTTTTACAGTGTGGATATTTTTTACAGCGCATTGTGCTCTGAATCCTGAAGGCTCATGGGCTTTACTGTTGTCTCAAAATAAAATATTGACAGTGTATTGTATTTGTTTTTTACTTGTCAATTGATTACATTATTAAGGCAAGAGGATCAAAAACCTTGCTTTCGTCTCTCTTGTGTTTCTGTGTCTCTCTCCTGTGTCCGAGTGCGCTCAGCTCAGCACACTGGTTGCAACCGTGCTATTAAGCACATTGATTGACAGCTTGGTCTCTGGGAGCCGATCACGTGACTCGTAGGCGTGCTGAGAGCAAATGCACACACCCGGTCTGTGTGCCTACATATAGAGAGCAACGGAGAAATGCACAGTTTTGGAAATCTGACTTTTACCTAGATTTCTTTTGTAATAAATTGAAATTTCAAGTGCATTGTTATGATATAAGAGGCTTCACCTTAATTCGATGTCCGGGCATATCCATTTATAAAAAATCTTCTTGCTCAGAAAAAGAAAGAGCTCATCAATTACTCATAACAGTGTGCGGGTTCAGGAAGAAGAGGCATAGCTGGGACTGTGAAATATGTGAGTGACAATGTTTCCAACTTTGTATTACTAAATTAAAATGATTGTTTTAAACAAAATTAGGGCATTAAAAACAGGGTTTGATTTTTGGGTTTTATTATATAGTTTAGTGTTGCGTTGTAAAAAAAAAAAAAAAAAAAAAGCTGGCAACTTCACGGATTTCACTTTGCGCTTGTTATTTTTGGAACGTAACCCCCGTGATAAACGAGAGATTACTATATTTGCTTTTGTTTGTAATTTGTGTGATGGAATAATTGTATATATGTATACACGTTATCATATAATAACACATTGCACACCTCAACCCACTCATTCTCATACAAACACACACACCTATACACATACATAAACACACACTCACACTACAGACATAAACAATTCCTTATATGGTATTATTTTGAAACTTGTAACCGCCTTCTTTGAAATCTTTGTAATAAAAAGAGGAGGGCTGGAGAACCCGCAAGACCCTGGTGCTCTCTCCCTTTTTTGCAAAAGATCGTCTTTGACTCAGAGTTTTGGCTTTTCTCCAGTCTCTCATTATTGATAACGCTGACATAACTTGGTCCTTCGAGCGGGATCCCAACATATCTGTGGTCGTGGGTGGGGCCGCTGATAGCGACTGAAGACTTGTGCGCACAACCAAACTGGGTCTGGAGATGAAGTCCACTTTCCTGTGGCGGGTTGCATCAGCGTCCTCCCCGGGATCGTTGATTGATGGCATCCGTAACCAGCAATAGAAATTGAGACGGAGAGAAGACATGAACTGTGAGTATGGTCTTATCTTGTTGGCATGTTTGGTGACGCAAAAGGGAGGTTGAAAGCCCAGCCCAAGGCCCAAATGACAAAATAGAAAGCGGAGGACAAGTTGACACTATTGGCATTTATTTTTGGAATCTAAAACAAGTTAAACCTGCAATGAGGTTAAGCTTGATCTTGAGATTTTCACACAGTTTGCTGGTGTGTAATTATTTGTGTCTTGCACGTTTGTATGTTAGATCGTTAGAAATAAAGAGTGAAACTGGTTTGAATTGGGCTAAAAGGCATTTTAGATCGTACTTTATCTAGTCTGCATGGTTAAAAATCAAAAAGACAAATTTTAGACGGTGTCAAACCTGAGGTTTGTGAGCAGAAACTGGTCCATTCACAGGGTTAATTTTCAGCACAAAGGTGAAATATTGAAAGTAAAAATGGAAAAATATATTATGGAGTTAGGAGACAAAATTTAGCTGAATGAAAATGTTAAATTGACTGGCAATAATTAATCAGTACTTGAAACACAAATAAATTACAAAAGGCTGTTGTGTCATATGTGAGGCTATACCAGGGGTGGATAACCAGAGAAGGTTGAGTCAATTGTAAATAATGTGCTTTGATACCCTAATAATATTTAGGCATGACTGTTGTGTTGTGTTGAGTTTTAAGGAGGTCCCCCAAAAATTAAAATAAAAAATTATGAAAATGATAAGATAGTTAGAAAGGATCCAAAGAAAAACTTCAAATAGTAAACTAGAGAAACGAGACTAAGTTAGATTAGAACATAGCAGCAGCCATTAAATTACACCTAACAAAAGTTCCTTATAAGGATTGCAAAAACTGGAACAAAGCAGGGGTGCAGAGAGCGGGGGGCAATATGAGGCCTTTGAGTCCCTTTTTACCAAAACTGCGACTTATTTTGTTGTTTAACCTCCACTTTACGGAAACAGGAATGTGGCCCTTCTCTGCCAACCACACCTGTGTAAAATTTGAGTTAACTTTTTGGTTGTCGGGACATGAATTGAATTAATTCATAGGTGATAGGAAGTTGTTTTTCATGAACTAAGTAGCAAATCTCGCATTTAAAGTGAAGGAGGCAGAGAAGGCAGAATTATTCTTGTTTACAGGCCCTGCTCAAAAGACAAACACATAAAAACGGAGGAAAGGTTGGCACCTTCCAAAACATCAATAAAAAATGTAGAGGAGTGGTGCCCTACTTTGAAATAATTGTTTGTTAGATTCGAGTGAAAGTATTGCATTTTATTTTACAGTACAATAGATTCAACTGTGCAAAAGGAGGATGAACCAGTTGATAGGCTAATGGTTTGATATGGCATAGTTTGCAGAAGATTCAAACATACATATTTCAAAACATATAGCGGTATGGTAGATATTGGATGAATAGGCTAAACGTATCACTAGCAAATAGAATTATACAACAAATAGTAGACATGATGTGAACCTCGTCACTCTAAAGTTCAGATAAATGCACTATTTAGGTGAGAGTCGTGTAGTAAAATGTAGTTAATAAAAGAATGTAGAGAAGAAAATGGACTGGTGTGATAGAGAAGAGGTAGATTGTAAGAGTTGAAAGTCAAAATTACATTCATAAGAATATTAGAGTTGTGGCAAGAAAGATGTTGGGCTAGAGAAAGTGAATAGAAGAGGGTTCAATCAATCAATCAAATTTTATTTGTATAGCCCTAAATCACCGAAGTCTCAAAGGGATTCACAGATGAAAAGAGGTCATGTGGGGACCTCTTTCGAAAAAAGAAGTCATACAAAGACATCTTTTCACTGTAAGGTACACAACAGCATCCCCTGTCAAAGCTCCCGGAAGGGGAAGGAAAAACTCAAAAACCCCAATTAGGGGAAAATCAGAAACCTCCGGAAGAGACCACAGGTGGGAGGAGCCCCCTTCCAGGCCCACAGGTTGAAGTGGATGCTGCATGTAACAAATACAGACATACACATAAACCAGGCATGTCCAAACCCAGTCCTCGAGGGCCGCCTATCCAGCATGTTTTGGAGGTTTCTGTCCTCCTAACACACCTGATTCAAATGATCAGCTCATCAGCAAGCTCAGCGGAAGCCTGACAACAAACCTGATCATTTGAATCAGCTGCATTGGATGACGGAAACATCAAAAACATGCAGGATAGGCGGCCCTCGAGGACCGGGTTTGGACATGCCTGACATAAACAATACAGATTACAGAAAGCATATTGTGCTATATAGTGCAGTGATGTCTTGACAGCAGGCAAAGCCATTGGGCAGGAACCATCCCACATTCCAACCAAGTGGACCGCAGAAGGCCGATCTCCTAACTCGAGATGGTCGATCAGCGCAGGACCAAATGGAGGCCAAATGGCGGTCAAGTCAACCCTCACAGTCTAGCTAGCCCCCTCTCCGAGCCGGAAGAGGGGGGCAGGAAAAAAGAAGAAAGCTGCTCAATTAACTAAATGCTTTTGAATATAATTTTTTTTAGTTGGGATTCAAAGATTTCTACTGAGGTGGCTGCGCGAACTTCCATAGGTAGGGCATTCCATAGTACTGACGTGCGAATAGAAAATGCCCTTGATCTTACGGACTTCTTTTTAGCCCGGCGGGTCGATAGCAAACCGGCATTTTGTGATCGAAGTTGTCAGGACGGAACATATGGTGATACTAAGTTGACGAGATAGGAAGGAGCTAAACCGTGTAAAATTTTATAAGTAATTAACAGCACCATAAAATCACATCTCACGTGTATTGGAAGCCAATGCAGGTCAGCTAGAATCGAAGTAATATGATCGAACTGTCTCGTCCTTGTCAATAGTCTCGCTGCTGCATTCTATACAGACTGCAGACTTTTAATGTAGGACATGGGAAGTCCAGAAAACAAAACGTTACAATAGTCTAGGCGCGACGTAACAAATGCACAAATTAATGTTTCTGCATCTCTAAGAGAAAGAATAGAGCGAATTTTAGCTAAATTGCGAAGGTGAAAAAAACACCGTTCTTGTCATGTCATTAATATGTGTTCGAAAGGAGAGAGTTGAGTCAAATATCACGCCGAGATTTTTAGCCAAACTACTTTGGGAAATAGTAAAGTTTTCCAGGTTCAACGTGGTATTCTTAATAATGTGCTGATGATGAGCAGGGCCAATAATTAACATCTCTGTTTTACTAGGGTTGAGAAGCAGAAAATTGGAAGACATCCATTGTTTTATCTCGGCAAGGCAGGCCTCCAGTTTACTGCACTTGCATGGATCTGTCATTTCTAAAGGCATATACAGTTGGGTGTCATCAGCAAAGCAATGGAAACTAATAGCATGTTTACGTATAATATCGCCAAGAGGAATCGTATAGATGTTGAACAGTAAGGGACCAAGTACTGACCCCTGTGGGACACCACATGAGACGGAGAGATTCAGAGATCGCATTGCCATAAGAGACACTATGCGTCCTTGCCAGGATGTAAGAGCTGAACCAAGAAAGTGCTGATCCCGCGATACCAACACATGATTTAAGACATTATATAAGAATATGATAATCAATAGTGTCTAATGTGGCACTAAGGTCAAGCAATAATAATATTGATGAGATGTTGGAATCCATGGCTAAGAGAGAATCATTTGTCACTTTTACTAGGGCTGTCTCAGTTGAGTGGTTGGCCCTAAAACCTGACTGAAGGAGTTCAGATCTATTGTTATCTTGCATAAAATCACTAAGCTGTTGTGCTACAACTTTCTCAAGAATTTTGGCAATAAACGGAAGGTGTGAAACTGGCCTATAGTTAAAGAGATTTTGAGGATCTAGATGAGGTTTCTTTAGTACTGGTTGAACGATGGCCATCTTAAAAGCTTCAGGTACAATGCCAGAGGAGAGTGACAGATTGATAATATTCAAGACAGATGACCCTAAGACTGGGAATAAGTCTTTAACGAGTTTGCCTGGAAGCGGGTCGAGCATGCAGGACGCCGGCTTTGCTGCATTAACCAGGTGTGTAAAGACACTCCAGGGATACTAAATCAAACTGGGACAGGGTAACCAGACTTTCTTGAACCTGATTGTCCGAACTAGCATTAATGATCACAGCCAAGGAGGTAAGTGGCGCTGCCTTTTTTATTTCGTCCCTTGTTAGCTGAATCCGCTGAGTACAGAATTGCATGAAATCGTGTGCTGAATGGAGAAAACTATGATTAATCTGCTGCTGTTGCGTTAGCTATGCTACCGTGACAAATAAATATTTTGGGTTGTTTTTATTAAAACTAATCATTTTGGAAAAGTAATTTGTTTTTGCTAACCTAAGAGGCTTTTTATTTTTCAGCAAGCTATCACACCAGGCCTGATGGAAAACCTCAAGTTTACTTGTTCGCCATTTACGCTCAAGTTGTCTACTTAACAATTTACACGTACGTGTTTCATCCGGAAACCACAGTGTGCCGCTTCGGGCGAGTTTTAAGTTTCAGCGGCGCAATAGAGTTTAGGGAATTTAAAAGAACCGAATTAAAATCATTCGCGAGCTTATCGACTGAGCCAGTGAAAGACGGAAAGGCAGCTGTTGCGGAAGGCAGTAATTCAGAAACTTCAGCAGTGGTTGAAGAATTAATATCACGGCTCTTAAAGCCTTGGTTGTGGACAACAAGACCACACTGAGCTAGGACTTCAAATGTTATAAGATAGTGATCAGACATAATGTTAGAATGCGGCAGAATTGTGACGTTTGAGGCAGTTAGGCCATGGGTTAGCACTAAGTCTAAGATATTACCATTCTGGTGTGTTGCTGCTTTTATTATTTGTGTAAAACCAAATGCATCGATTATTGCTTGAAAAGCTACAGTAAGTGGCTCTAGTGGGGAGTTCATATGAATATTGAACTCACCCATAATTAATATATTATCTGTGTGAGTTATTAAGTCAGCCATAAGTTCAGGGAATTCATCTAAGAATCCAGAGTATGGGCCAGGAGGACAGTAAATAACTACCACACAGAATGGTGGTGAGGAGCTCGATCGCATAACGAGAGCCTCAAATGTCTTGAAAGTGTGACTCGTGCTCGTGCTAAGCCTGAAATCAGATTCTGAAATTAGGGCGACACTCCCCCCCTTTTTTACAAGGACGGGCAACATGTGAGCCCACAAAGTTTGCGGGTGAGGCCTCATTTAATGGTAGGAATTCATTTGGTTTTAGCCAGGTTTCGCAGAGCCCAAGCACGTTAAGATTTTGATCTGGAATAAGATCATTTACAAGAAGGGCTTTTGAAGGGAGTGACCTAATATTTATAAAGCCGAATTTAAACTGGGACATTTTTCCCGGACTATTCTGAGTCCTCGTGTTGGTAGTACTAATACCAACAAGATTTTTATGGCTGGGGTTTGCTCTGTATTTTGAGTAATTAAAACCTCTTCGCAATGTTAGTAAAGTAGGAATTCGATTGTTGACGACTACAGCGCGCGTATTGATGCTAATATTCCGCCTAGGCACTTTGTCACTAGTCTTACTGATTAAAGAGGCAGGGCTCTTTTCCTTAATCCACACCACCTCAGCAGAAGTCTTATCATTAGGGCATTCAGCATTAGGTATTGAAACAGTGTGTGGATTGCAGTGACCTAGACTAAGTATGCTATGTGTGTTGTAACAGTCCAGCCTAGTGCCGGTTCACTCTAGCCTTAACGACTCCTCACCCTTTCTAGCAGGCTCGCTACTCGCCTGCGACCCGACATGCTCTAATGTGGGAAGTCATGGAATGCTCAAACAGTAATCTATGTTTCTAGAAAGAGTGATGGCGCCTTCCCAGTTAGGGTGAAGGCCATCCATCTTCAGCAGGTCGTGCCAGCCCCAGAAAGAGGGCCAATTATCTACAAACTGGAAACCCTGCTCTCTACAGAAACTAGTCATCCACCGGTTAAGCAAAAATAATCTGCTAAACCTCTCATCATTGCCTCTCACAGGCAGTGGGCCAGAGACAATAACTCCATGCCGACTCATCTATCTAGCAAGATTACAAATCCTAGCTATGTTCTTCTTTGTAATCTGAGACTGCCTCATTCTAGTATCGTTGGAGCCGACATGTATCACTATGTCCGAGTAACTTGTGTTGTTTGCACTAAACAGGTGTTTAGGCCTCTTGCGTGTCATTTCCCTAAGATTAGCTTCAATGTCGGGTGCTCTGGCCCCAGGAATACACATTACAGCGGCTGGCGTTTTAAGCTTGATGTTACGGTTGATGGAGTCCCCTATAACTAATGTGCGGGAGCCAGTAGACTGAGACGGAGTGTGCCTAGCAAGGGGGCTAAAACGATTATGCGTCTGAACAGGCTCATCTCGGCTAGCAGGCTTCTTAGGTCTAATGCTAACCGGACTAGCGGGTAGGCTACGACCTGCACTAACCGACGCTAGCGGCATTGCGGGAGGGCTACGGCCCACACTGTCACTATCAGATGTGTCCGTCTGATCTATGATTATCAGACTACTCTGGTCTAGCTGACGGACATGGCCCTCTAGGAGAGAAAGCCTCTCCATGAGAATAACGCAGGTGTTGCAGGTGACTGATGCGGTGGAGGTGCACAAAGCCATGCTTACCTTAGTATAGCCGAGCGAATACTTACGCTAGTAGAGCTGCACAAGAACGAGGACGAACGGAGCTAGGAGCTGTTCAGAGAATCACTAGCTATCAAAGAATGGAAACAGTCCTCAAAAATAAAGAAAAAACACCAAATACAGGTCCAACGGGTGGTGGTAAAATAGAAAAATAGAAAAAGAAAAATATTGTTCGTCTCTCCAGCTAAGGCTTGTTCGGCTTGATTGTTCTTGCTGTTTCTAACTATATAAGTCAGTAAAGGATGGCTGTTGGTGACAAATATAAAATGATGCAAACTAATTGGAGTCATTAGATGCACAGGTAGTAGAAACTTGCAGGAGATAACTTTAAAAATAGAGAAAGTTATATATTCTCATGTGATGCAGGTGCATGAAGAGGGATACTATTTAACTACAGAAGCTAGAGATACATACAGAAATATCTAATATATGAAAATATTTCACTATAGATATAACAACTGTCAGAGAAAAACTGGTAAATATACACATTATGAGAAAACCAATAGTTCATGATCCAGAAATTATTTAGTAGTGGATTTACAGTGTCCAGAAAATTAAGGGGGGGCAGGGGGGATAATAATTGCATGTCACACTGGGAGACAAGGAGACAGACACCTGCTCCTGGTGACTAATATGAGCATGAGGTGGTGAAAATATGACCCGAAACAATCCATTCAAATATTAATGAATGCAATTATTGTAGTGTATTAATTGACTGATTTTGTGGAATATATAAACACATTGCACAACTTTAGAGGAACATTGAAAGACACAAAAGAAATAAAATAAACATTATTGTAATTCTTGTATTCGTTTTTGTACAAAACAGAGAGATTCCCATTTCTCTTGAATAAATGAGACAAACACAAATTGAGGTCACATGGCAGCCGTGGAGAAAGGCCTGGGAATCCAACAAAATTTAGCAAAACATTGTAGACAGACTGGAAAGCTAGGCCATATTTAAAACATTGCAGATGTACAAAAGAGAATGTACTCAAAATACCAAAACAGTGTCAGTGCAGCAAGTTGCAGTCACATGAATTAGAAGATGTATAAAGGCACTATTTTGCCTCTGAAGACAAAAAACTGATAATCCTGAAATTGGCTTGATGTTGACATTCGGGCATTAGAATGAAAGTGAATAAAGTCCATGCCACGTCAAAGGTCAAATCTGTAATAGATCATCTACAAAGGAAAAAAAAAAGTGAAAATTATTCACTGACCCTGGCAACTATGTCAAAGTGTCCTTGAGCAAGACTCTGAACTCTAATTTGCCTCCAGTGGAACTGACAGTGCCCTCTGTGGTAGCACCTTCCAATGTGGTATGAATGTAAATGGTAAATGGACTTTCACTTATATAGCGCTTTTCTACCTTAGGTACTCAAAGCGCTTTACACTAACTAGTCATTTACCTACTGATGACGCAGCATCAGGAGCAACTGGGGGTCTTCAGTGTCTTGCTCAAGGACACTTAGACATGGTCTTGATGGTCGGGGAATCGAACCCACGGCCTTTCGGCTGGGAGACGACCACTCTATAACTAAGCCATGCCGCCCCACAATGTGTGTGTGAATGTTGAATGTGAGGCTTTGTAGGGCGCTTTGTACACCATATGGTGTGGAGGGCGCTATATCAATTCACTCTCTTCACCATAAATCATTTGGATCCTGAAATAAAAATATTTTCTGCAGTGGATTTAAGAAATGTGTTCTTTTCAACTCCCACACGATATACATGGACAATAATTTTGAAAATGACCTCTGTTGTGAGAAATACACATTGGCTCTATTGAAACACCTTGCGAAAATGAAATAATAAAATGAAAATAAAGGAAGTTGAGCCAAATTACAAATTTTGTGACAGAGGTGGAGTATTTGAGTCATATGTTGACTATAAGCAGTCATCATGTGTACCCAGAGAAAAGAAACCATCTTGTCAGCTCCAAAATGACGCTGACTCCCTCCAATCAAATGACCACCAATGAGACAAGATGGCGAGAAATAGAATTGTTCCGAAAAAAAACAGGCAGTGAATCTACCATGGGCGAACCTCAAAGATCTGCTTTGCCCCTGATGGTGTCCATTTCAAGTTCATTTCAGACATGCACTAGAAATGAAGAAGCTTGTTTGGGGGAAAATAAAGTTGTAATATCACTTGATGATTCATATAAAACAATTGTGAGAAATACAAATAGGTATGGCAAACCCATCCTCCAGAAAGGCACGTCACGTTTCAAGAAGAGGGATGGTGTAAGATGGTATAAATAGTACATTTTTTATGGGTTTTTATTTCTTTAAAGGTTTTTGTTGAGCATGCATGAGACAAAATGAATATTGCTTAACACTCACTGATGTATTTTAAAATTTGTCAAATGGTTCCAGTTAAATCCTCAGATATTATTGTGTCAAAGGCTTTGTGTAAACTTCATCAATGTGTATGTATGTATATATGTATGTATGTATGTATGTATGTATGTATGTATGTATGTATGTATGTATGTAATATCACAAAACATTTCAAATGATAACGAAACACAATTTGTGATTGGCTGTATCACCCACACAGTGCAGTATTTTGGAAAGAACGAATAGCACTGTAAAGAAAGCACGACCAAGATAACAAGGTCATGTTAGATTGCCTTGATCTGGTCAAAGGGCACGTGAAAAGAACAGTGAAAAGAAGAGGACAGTTTTGTCCATTTGAGATTTCATATGGAAAACCAGATATATCATTTATTGTAAATTAATCAAAAGTGAAAGATTGAACTGTTGTTACATTAGGAACATATTTAAAAATTTAATCACTAGCCAGGTGAGTCTCTGCTCCTGCAGGAGGGCCAACCTTTCATCAGACATGGTTACTGGGACCTGATCAAAGGTATCAAATGCAAGTGTCGGTCCAGTCCACTGTGGGAAGGTCCATTTCAGCTGTTGACAACCCCAGTTCCTGTGAGGATTGCTGAACAACCATCTTGGGTCAACTCGTCACACTGCAAAGACAGGTACCATTGACAAACAGCTCATCTTGGTTGAGTGGCGGAGTCTGACAACAAAGGGGGTAAGGTATATGGAGCCTATCCGTCTCATCGAAGTAGCGAGCAGTTGTTCCTGAGAAGGCCCCTAGCCACTATGGGAGCTGTGAAGTCGCAGTGTCTGACCATCCTGTAAGAAGTGACCCTGAGCCTCCAGGCCCCCACCTGTACCAACAGGAGAGTGACACACAATCCAATACAAAGGTTGGCTGTCTTCTTTGGGCCCTTACTGAGGGGGCAAGAAACCCAGCTTGCAAGTTCACATACACATAAAACAAACGCCTGACCAAGTGCAAAACAAGAACACTGTTTGCTGCAAATAAGGAGGTGATGTGCTGATAACCTCTCCCTCCCTCAAAAGATAGAAAGACGGTTGCGTCCTGGCTCAAAAAAGAAATCAGACACGGAAAGAAAAAAAAGAACATGCAACATCACATTGACTGCAAGCCAGGAGCAAAATTATGTATAATATTGGTGTGCTTGGTGTTCATGATTTTTCATCTGATGCGGCTTTTGCTTGACAAGGAAGAAGATGGAAGTGATGTCATTTGAGGACCACGACTTGTCTCAAATGGACACCATGACATGAGCCATGCTGATGATATATAGATATATAGTCCCCTGTTTAACACTTGTTATAGATATGATTTATTAATTGTGGTGGTACATAATCATACCTAAATTCAATTTGGTGACAATTGGATACAGTGACCAGAAAAGACCTATGAATACACCCACTATAGCATCATATGGTTCAATTTGGAGTGCATATGTACTTAATAGATTTTGTGTTATTTTTCATTATTATTCCCCATGGGTAGGGGTACTAAAGGTACTCTTAAGAGTTGAGATTATGGCCTACAGATTAGACGTTAAATGCTTGCTGTGGATATTAGTGAGCTCAGAAGCTCATACCAAAACTATTTTTTCATGAAAGGTTGAGGCTCCTTTACTTGGTTTATATCTGATGAATGGATGTGTTACGGGAGCAGGAGTAGGGGAAGCTGATGGGAGTGTGGTCTGGTGGTGGGGGGTTCGGATTCGGAGGGGCGAGAGCTTGGCTGGCAGCCGGGCGAGGGAAGGCGGACGGGATGGGGGCTTGGGCAGGTTGGTCAGAGCGGCAGGCTAGCAGGCAGTCAGATACGGGCAGGGTCGGAGTACCAAAGGTCCAGTCAAGTTGGCAGGCAATCGGATGGTCGGATTCAGGCAGGGTCAAGGAACTAAAGATCAAATGAACTCAGCAGGCTTTCAGGTGGTCAGGAACAAACAGAATAGGCAGATGGGCAGGAGATATTGCTGGAAAGCTCGGCGTGGCGCATTGAGACAATCTGGTGGATTGTGAAGGGAAGGGGCCAGGTTTTATACAGAACTGGTGATGAGCTGCAGCTGTGGTAATTTGGCTGATTGGCAGAGGAGGCAAGCAGGTGTGGTGAGGTCGAAAATAAGTTGGCTGAGCTAGAAGACTTTGACAGGATGGCTATATTATTAACAATTATATGCAACTCCTATAGTTGATTTGTTTATTTGCTAGAGGTATTTCACCATCAGTGACCAAGTCGTTAGATGTATGTTGGGTCCAGAATTAATAGAATAATATAATTAAAAATATGACCTTCCTGAACATTGGACAAAATGGTGAACATTAATGGCGAAAGGCTATATATTATATTAAGGTGACATTATGAAAAGGAATGTATTTTTATTTGGTAAACAGGAGGTAAATAAGGGATAATTGTATATATGTATATATGTTACCATATAATAACACATTGCTTGCACACCTCTTAACCCACTCACTCTCATATACACACATACACACACACACACACACACACACATTCACACACCTATACACCTACATACACTCACAATACAGACATAAACAATTTCTTTTATAGTATTATTTTGAAACTTGTTACCACTTTCTTTATAATCCTTGCAATAAAAAGAGCAGAAGAGACCGAGAACACCAGAAGACCCTAGTGCTCTCTCCCTCTTTTGCAAAAGATTGTGTTTGACTCAGAGTTTTTGCTTTTCTCCAGTCTCTCATTCTTGATAACTCTGACAATGTGCACACTTGAGACTGACATATTGCGGTTTCATCAAAAAAATAATGTGTGTGTGTGTGTGTGGGGGGGGGGGGGGGGGGGGGGCATTTTGAATCGATGAATACCAGGAATCCACATTCCCGATAATTTAGAATCATTGGTACATATTGTCATGTTCCAGCTCTCTTGTCTGTTTGATTATAGGCAGAGCTCTCCTGCTGCAACGAGGGGGCGGCGCTGACGGCCGTGCACCTGTGGCTAATTCCCTATCAAGGGCTGTTTAAGGCCAGCAACCACAGGAGAGCACTGCCGGGTTATACCTTCGCCAAGCTCATCAGCAGCTCCGTTAAGTGCCAGCGTTCCCGTTTGTGTTGTCCAGCCTCGTGCATATTTTGGTTTGTACATTGTTCCCCTAGATGTTTTTTCACTCATGTGTTTTTTGGTTGTACTTTGTTGCAGTTGCTCTCCTGTGGTCCCTCTCCCTCAATTGCTTCACGCTCCCGTTTTTGGACTTGGTTCAGACCCGTTTGGTCTCGCTTTGTTTTGTACTTTGTCATTTGGCTTTTTCCCTTTTTTTAGTTCCACGCTCGACGTGCGCCTCATGTTATATAAACTGACTTAAAGCCCAAACACCTGTGAGTCTGGTTGGGGTCCTCGCCTGCACGCGGTTATTCGTGACACACATAGCTTTAACTTAATATTCGTAAGGAAAATCACAGAAATGTGCATACGTATTTCAATACAATAGAGTGATTTTTAACTATTGGTGCCATAGCAGTAAGCAGCCTTCATAATGGATTTAATATATGCTTATACATTTAAAATGCCCAAGATGGATGGATAGCTCAACTGATGAATAAATTGGTAAGTTGGGCTCTCGATCCAATTGGCAATTTTTTTTCAGTGAGAGGATAAGATAGATATGAGCCTTCTAGCCCCTCTCGGACATTTCCCACTACATACACCATGGATTCCTGGAACAAATGGAAAATGTTATACCTATCAATCTTGTCCATAGAGCACATGGAGGACATCTGCATTATTGAAATCCTGATGACAGGCATCCTCGTTATTGGAGTTTGAAGATTCTTGATTTATCAAAAAAATCTCTGGACAAAAGCCAAGCCAAAGTAAAAAAGAAATGTGCTTCTTTTAAGATGGAATGGCTGTCAGAGCATATGCAAATAGAGGCACAAGCGAGAGATTTGTTTTTTTTTTCTTTTTCCCACAACTTGTGGCTTGTTTATTGCCATGGTGACATGTCCATTATACATTACACTGTCATGTCTAAAACACAGACTTCTGGCTGCCTGGCTAGTATGCTTGCCCAGGTTAAAAAAAAAAAAAAAAATCCACAAGTCTATCTGTGATTGAATATAATGATCAGTTTATTTTCACAGCAGTTCCAAAGCTCTTCAAACAAAAACACTTCAAATAAAAGGCAAACATTACAGTAAAGAAACTCAACTGCCCCTTGTGAGTGTGACGCATGCTCCAAGGCTCTTAAAGTGGCAGTATCATGCACCGCTCTACTTTCATTAAAGGGGCAGTAACATGAATGTCCATTGGGCAGTAAGCCAAAACAACCAACAAACAAATAAATATCTTTCGAGCTCTTGGCCATTGGTCATTTACAGCTATTACAAAAATAAAATTTAAATTAACTCTGTTTTCGGGATCAAAACCAATAATAATTCCAAATGCTGTGAATTGGCTCCTACAAACATGTCAATCATAAATGCACCGTTCTCCCGTATTGGTCCTGGATGACGTGTTTCACCTCAGCTATCCCCTCATAAAGGAAGGGATAATTACCCAGAAGCACATTACCGGTCCATGCATCTGTTTAAAAGCTGTTGGACATCATCAGGTCATGCTGTTCACATGAATTCTTAGAGATCCGAGCTGCCTTGCATCATCAAAGCATGAGCCACAGCAGGATCTTTCCAGGGCCGCATAGGCCCTTGGATAACTCAGAGCCCCCCCTTCCTTCCTTGCTCATTAATAACAAAATGTGAGTTATGTGAGATATAGAAGGTCACTTGAGGAGCGACATCAGATATGCACACGGCGACTCACTGTGTGCATGTCTGAATTTGCTCACCTTGGTCCAAAGCCTGGTGCCAGTGGGCCCCCGGTTTACGAACTCCCTGATTTACGAATTTTTCATCTTACGAACGTTGACCACAGCGTTTTTTGTCCCCCTCTTACGTACAAACCTTTCGTCTTACGAACAATCCAACATGCCGGTCAGTGTGTCCGCACTATTTTTTTCGCTTTGCTGCATCAACAAAAATAACTATTCTCGCATGTCACGGAAACGCAGATATGCTATTAGTCTTATAAGGTCACAGTCACGGTCTCAGTCACGGAGATGCTGATATGCTATTGGTCGATTAAGGTCACAGTCATGGTCTCAGTCACGGAGATGCCGATATGCTATTGGCCGGCATCACGTCAATCACAGAAATGCCGCAATGCTATTGGCCGAACGCTTTCATCTAGCTTGATGGCACAGCTGATCGGTGTGTTGTGAAGACTTTGCAAACTTTATCTGTTAGACATGGCTTCTAAAGATGCATGTGGTGGTAAAGGAAGAAGTAAGAGGATGATGACAATAGAAACCAAGCAGGAGATAATAAAAAAACACGAAGGAGGCACACGCATACAGTAGTTAACCTTGCTAGTGAGTATGGCCGTAACCGCTCAGCAATCTTCTAAGGGCAAGACTTTCCTTGCCAGCAGACGGACCTCGGTGTCAGAGAAATCTCAGAAAAGAAGACTAGGACAAGCCTAGCTGCTTAAACAGCAAAAAGAGTAACTCAGACCAGCCAAGATTGACTTTTCTATGCCGGCATAGGGAAAAAGCTTGGGCAAATGTAACTCGTGGGTCTTCCAACGCTAGTTTTCCCACTGCCCAGCCGTCCCCTCCTGGCTTTTATTGAGTAGAAGCATAGCAGATTACAAGACACAACAAAAGAGCCAGCCGGGCGCCACCGGCAGCTGGGCCAAGGTCCCGGCTCACACTTTCGTGCGTCAACAGTTCTATCTAAGGACAGGGTCAAGATGAACTAGGATTGCATAAATGGGTAACAATGAACTAAGCTCATAATGATAACAACCTAATATATGATTCCCTTCACACTCGGTCAACAACAAAATGGAGAGGCTTCTTCTATTATGGATTAAAGAGAAAAGAATTGCCGATGATATGTTCTGGTTTGAGAAAAGTTCTCGTTTAAGAAAATAAATAAATAAATTCTGCGGGTTAGTCTCTGCGCCCCTCCGCCTCCACCCAGCTCAAGTCACATCGCCGCTAAGGTAAATGTCATTTTTCCTTTGTATGTTTATGTTATTTAATTTAACTGTACAGTAGATTATGTTAGTAATTTTTAATCCGTGTATAAAGTCGTGATGTTTTTACCTAAGGTTTTTGCACGCGTTGCACGCATTCACTAATTAACATAGGTTTGGATTGCCCATCATACGAGCAATTCGAGTTACGAGCATAGCCGCTGAACGTATTAAGTTCGTAACACGGGGTCCACTGTATATATATATATATATATATATATATATATATATATATATATATATATATATATATATATATATGTGAGAGAGAGAGAGAGACGATTCAAGTGATTAGATGAATAGCCTACTAGTATACTTTTTTTGTCGTATTCTAATATTTTAAGTTAGGATTTTTGAATTTTCTTAAGATGCAAGCTATAATCAGCAATATTACAATAAGAAAAGGCTTGCAATAGTTTAGTTGACTTGTAATAAATCCAGAATGTATGAAATTTTCGCTTTTTCAATTGCATTACAGAAAATAAAAAAGTTGATCACAATATTCTAATTTTCTGAGACAGTCCTGTTGTCTCTAGAAGCATGTTAAGGATGATCAGTGGAACAAAGATCTTCCTAAGATCTAGTTTGAGCTTCAGTTCAACAAATGGTAAAAAAAAAAAAAAAAAAACTTTTCTCAGTCGTAATGGGGTATTGTGTGTGTAGTAGTTTGAGGGAAGAAATTATCTATCCATCCATTTTCGCGAGCCGCCTCTCCTCACAAGGGTCGGAGGCTTGCTGGTTTCTCTACCAAATGACTTTGGGCAGTAGGCGGTGGACAACCTGAACTAGTTGCCAGCCAATTGCAGGGCGAACAACTATTCATGCACCTAAAGGACAATTTAGTATGTCTAATACACCTGCCATGCATGTTTTAGGAGTGTGGGAGGAACCTGGAATGCCCAGGGAGAACCCACGCAAACTCGGGAAGAACATGCAAACTAGCGAGATGGATTTGAACTTGAGTCCCTGAACTGTGAGGTGGACACCGAGCCATCAAGGTAAGAGATATATAATATAATAATATAATATTATAATATATATAAATTGGAATGAGGTCGTGATGACAAAATTTGAAGAAAGGGAAATCATAGACTGCCCCCCCGCCCATCTTTTTGTCTACCTCTGCCCAACAACAGCTTAAATTTAAACACTGTCCAGTGTTTTGCTATGATGATCAGCTTATAAACTACACTGGGGTGCAATGTTCACTGAGGCATAAAAGCAACATGATATAAGACAGAGGGTGACTATTTGTTTTGTACAGTCCTCCTCTAACCATCTGTTCTAAAATAAGAGAATTGCTTTGTGCAAGCATAAACTATACCCCAGGGGTAACACACATTTAGCCACCTAAGCAGAAATGCAATTGCAGTTGGGTAGATCCTCATATCTTTTTCGCTAATCATTGCGAAAGTCCTTTCTTTGGTTAATAAAAAGAACATCTTGTTACATTGTGATACAGGTACAGTATAAAATAGAAGCATTCTCCATTACAAAGTGTTGAAATTCTGTGGGACCTCAATGTACTCATGATAAATTAAAGGCATAGTGTGTGAAATTCTGTGATTGGCTGGCAACCAGTCTAGGGTGTTCTCCACCTACTGCCCGTAGTCAGCTGGGATAGGCACCAGCAAGCCTACAACCCTAGTGAGGGTAGAAGGATATAGAAAATGGATGGATGGGTGTGTGACATTTAGGCCTTGTCGACATGTATCTGGGATTATTAAAATCTGCATAATTCGCCTCTCTTCATAAGTAAAAAAAAATAATAATAATAATAACTCTGTTCATACAGCTTTATTTGTTTAAAAAAATGCCTCTACACACAAACGCAATAAGTGGGTTTTTAACCCTTGGTTGAAATTTTGACCCAACTTTGGCATTTAAATATTTTGATGTGTGATCTCAAAAGAAAAGCATACAAACAAAAAAACATGGGGAGGCCGAAATACTGCATATGAAAAAACATGTCGACTTTCAATATGCCATCCTGCCATTCCTTCCAAATTCCTGTAAACAGGAGGTCAAAAGGTACACCCTATAGGTGTCAAATTTAGAAGATTTTGGGCTTACTTTCTGCCATTAAAAATTGGAAATATTGTCAAATTTGGACATATTGAAAACCTGATGTTTTATTATCCTTTTCCCTCGATTTTTCCATTAAGCCTTTAAATGGCAACTCGCTAAAAGGTTGCAGTAGGAATGTTTGTGTTGGGACCCCAAAACCATGAGGGGATGCGCTAGTGGACAATTTATGACATTTTTTTGACAGGCTTAGCCTGACTCTCAAAATGAAAAGTTCTTGCTATTTATTGAGGGGATTGTAGTTGACAAAAGACATCGATCCAAAAACTAAATGTTACAGGGAAGCTTTGATTTTGCTGCAGGGAAGTGCTTTATTTCCATGCAACAGATAATAATATATCTGCATATTCCCGTTTGCGAAATCTGCAGCATTGAATAGCTGGTTTATTCTCACAAAACGGAAATTCTTCAAAACCAAACAGCCTTGGAATATACATGTACATCCACTTTCTAGCAACGCTTATCCTCACAAGGGACGCAGGCTTGCTGGTGCGTAACCTGGCTGACTATGGGCAAGAGGTGGAGGGACACCATGAGCTCGTTGTCAGGCAATCGCAGGCCACACAGAGACAAACACTCATTCACGTACCCAGTCACACCTCAGGACAGTTCAGTGTGTCCGATACACCTGCCATGCAGTGCCAAGAGAGAACCCACTCAGGGTCGGGGGAGAACTTCACACAGGAACTCCAGAGCAAGGCAGATTTGAACTTTGGTCCCTGGCGAACGTGCTAACCTTATGGCTTGGAATATATTTACAGCTCGGTGGACCGTCAGGGCCAGCAAGGCCTTTTCTGCTGGCCTAACATAACCTGACATCATTATCAAAACTATAACAATCATCATAATCATAATGAAAGTCAATTGCATTTTAAATTCATTTGTACAGCAAACATATATTATATATTTTTATTCTTTATTTATTTAAAAAAATATTCTCCATTCTGTTCATGTCATATTATATCCATTTGGTTACACTCCTTCTCGTGTTGTAGTTTTAAATTGGAGTTTTAAGCCAATAAGAATTCAATAAAGTTATGTCGCCAGACTGTATGTAATCTGCCTGCTCCCGGAGGCGCTAGGGCATTCGCTTCAACAGTTGAAAGGCTTCTGCACGAGCGCAGATGGATATATGAGCGGCCCGTATAACTTAATAGACATGGAAGCTCAACAAGGAAGCAATGCAGTGTTGGCTTTGGGTAGAGGCGTAACATAGCTATTAGCTAATCAGTCTTGCAAAATTCAACTGTTTAATCAAGACAGCAACAACTTGACCATATTTCTGACTGGGCTACCAGGGGCGTGAGCTAACCCTAGCAAATAGTTCTGCTGTGAATGCCTTTTGTTTGCAAAGGATCGTTTTGGTGTTTGGAGCGACACTGGATTTGCAAACTTCAATTGTTTAACCAAGACAGCAATGAGACACCAAAGCACGGCTGGACAGACACAATATACGGTGCTTTTAAAAACATTTGGGGACACCCGAGTGGATATACAGTATTGTACATCTCAGTTTCAAGGTAAAGTAAGCTCCTCAATGCGCTACGGTGCTTTTCAAAAACTTTTGGGAACACCTGAGTTGATACACTGTACAGCTCAGAGCCAGGAGAAAGAGAGCATGAAGAGGTCAAGAAAAATTGGGAGGTATTGAAAAGACTGATCGATTGTGACCACCATTTGTTTTGGTGATTGCAAGTTGTTTACATTGGTGCCTCTGACCACCTCACTATTATTCTAATGCCTGCATACAGACCAAGAGTGAAAGTCATCAAACCGGCACTGAAAGAAGTTAGGGTGTGGCCACAGGAGGCGACCTCAGCCCTACAGGACTGCTTTGAGTCAACAGACTGGGACATTTTTAAGGAAGCAGCCACTTACAATGGCATCACAGATATTGAGGAGTACACAGACACCGTGACCTCCTACATCACTAAATGCATGGACGACGTGACCTACATCAGGAGGATCACCACACGGGCCAACCAGAAGCCATGGCTAACAGGAGATGTCCACAGGCTGTTGAGGGCCAAAGACAAGGCCTTCAAAGCTGGGGAGAAATCAGCCCTGAGAACCACAAGAGCCAACCTGTCCCGTGGCATCAGGAAAGCCAAACAAGAATACACAAACAACATAACTTCTCACTTCAAGGACAGCAAGAATGCACACAGCCTAGGGCAGGGCATTCAGGCTATCACAGACTACAAACCTGCACCACAAAGCTGCGAGAGCGACATCACTCTGCTCAACAACCTAAACAGTTTCTTTGCACGCTTTGAGGAACAGAACACCACCTGCCCACAGAAAACACCACCACCTTCGCACGACCAGCCTCTGTGCCTGCCTGCTGCCAGCGTGAGGAGGACACTCTCCGCCATCAACACCCGGGAAGCAGCGGGTCCAGACAACGTCCCTGGCAGGGTGCTGAACGACTGTGCAGAGGTCGCTGGCTGAAAGATGTTTTTACAGACATCTTCAACACCTCCCTGAGGCAAGCCGTTGTGCCATCAGGTTTCAAAGCTGCCACCATCATACCTGTGCCAAAAAAATCCTCCCCATCTTGCTTCAACGACTATCGTCCGGTGGCACTGACACCCATCATCATGAAGTGCTTTGAACGACTAGTCCTGTCACACATAAAATCCATCCTGCCCCCCAGCCTGGATCCGTGTCAGTTCGTATCAGCAAGACCAAAGAGATGGTCGTCAGCTTCCAAAGAGGCCACACCCAACACCCCCCACTGACCATCAATGGTGCTGCTGTGGAAAGGGTGAGCAGCACCAAGTTCCTGAGGGTGCACATCAGCGATGACCTCTCCTGGACCCCCAACACTGCATCTCTGGCCAAGAAAGCACAGCAGCGTCTCTACTTCCTGCGCAAACTGAAGCGGGCAAGTGCGGTGCCACCCATCATGACCACATTCTACAGAGGAACCATCGAAAGCATCCTCACCAGCTGCATCACCGTGTGGGGCGGGAGCTGCACTGACTACAACAGGAAGGCTCTACAACGCATCGTGAGGACAGCTGAGAGTATTATTGGTGCTCCACTCCCCTCCCTGCAAGAGCTGTACACCACCCACCTCAGCCGCAAAGCCGCCACGATTGTCACCGATACAAGCCACCCTGCACACAGTCTGTTCAGCCTCCTGCCCTCCGGAAAGAGGTACAGGAGCCTCCGCTCCCGCACTACCCGACTCAGGAACAGCTTCATCCACCAGGCCGTGAGACTGCTGAACTCTCCCCTCTCCCCACCCGTGAAACTGCTGAACTCTCTCTCCCCTCCTCTCTCCCACATTCAGCCCCAGCCAGAAGAAACACCTAGCAGGCCCCCCACCTAAACTCAAACTTTGCTCATGCACTTGCAAAATTTGCACAGACTTGCTGCTGCCATATTTATTTATAATTATACTTCTATTGCACTAGCGATTACACTTAGAACTATAACAACTACCTCAAATGCACACAACTGGGACAACCACAGTCAGAGTTGTCTTGCTTTGTCTCGTACTGTTGGACTGTCTTGTCATATGCTGCTACTTATGTCTTGTCTTGGGATACACTTGCCATACCTGGTTTTTCGTATTTAATTTTTAGTTTTAGTTATTAGTTTAGTAACACGAGGCAAAGTAGATCTTACATACTGCATTTTACATTACTATCATAAGAATCGAGTTTTTAGGATTGTTCCGTCTTGCGCACCTGCACTTTGTTATTGTACATGTAAAACGCAGAGGATAGTGAGAAACGCAATTTCAATTCCTTTGTATGTTAAGCACATGTGAAGAAATTGACAATAAACTTGACTTTGACTTTGACTTGACTTTGATTGTTTAATTTTTAATATGTTTGTGTTATTTATTTTTTTGTTCATATTCAATTAAATATAAAGAAATAAAATGATGTTCTTGTATTAAACTGTGATTTGCAATTTGGACTTTATAAAATTGTGTGGATATTTACTTTAAATTTTAATTAATTTTAAGTGTTTTAAGTTTTGACATCATGTACAGTATAATTACAAGTTTGAATGGCTGATGTGTGTTTATTGATGTTTAAAAACTCTGGAAAATGGCCTGTGTAGCCCAGTAATGCGTACGGACCGCCACTGACCTACAGTATATGTAAGTATGCCGAGGGCTGGTGCCACTGCACATTTAGAGGGGTTAGTAATATATATATATATATATATATATATATATTTATATATATATATATATATATATATATATATATATATATATATATATATATATATATATATATATATATATATATATATTTGACAATGATGTGATGACCCTTTCAAAGTCAGTGCAAGTTGAGTGATATTAAGGCCAGGTTAGTGAAAAATCCCTGGACATGCAGGGGTTGAATTAATTTGCAAGTATGCCAAGCCTCTGGTCGCAGTAGAGAATATTTTTTAAGTGTTAATTAAAAAAAAAGAAAAAAGTAACTCACCATAACATCGAGCATCACAAAAAATCAAGTCAAACCAAAAAAAAAAAAGAAAAAGGAGACTGGCAGTGAATAAGACAAGCTTAAGCGCGTCTCAACCCACTACGATCACTCTCTTGTTTGATATGGAGCTGTGTGGTTTTGTGTAAGATGCCGTGTATGTGTGTGACATATAAAAAGTAAAACTAAAGCGGACAAAAAATAAAGACTGGACACTGAACAGTGCCAGATAAAAGATTGTTTTATTAACAGAAAGAACACATACCACATACACAAAAACACATTTAGAAAGTAAGAACAAAAGATTCGGCGAGAAACCCCCCACCAAAAACCTGACTAGTAACTGTACACAACAGGATGACAAAAATTGGGACAAGTGTCTATGTACGAAAAAGGAACAGCCAAAAATAAATGGTTTAGGCATTGGGTTTATCGCATTGAGCTGGAGCAGCTAACTATACCTGTTGCACTTTTCGCCCCATGGTGTGTTCCACTTCCCCTCAGACAAGCATACAAGGATGAGCTCATGAGGGTGGAAGAAATGGAGGTTATTTCAGTCACTGAGCCTACAGAATGGTGTGCAAGCATTGTTGTTGTTCCAAGACCAGCAAACAAGCCACTCACAATGTGTGGATCTCACACCCTTGAATACAGCAGTGATAAGAGAACGACATATCCTTCCAGTGGTGGATCAGTCACTCGCAATGATGAAAGATTAAGTCTTCACAAAGTTAGATGCTCGCAGTGGATTCTGGCAAATTCCACTTGCTCAGTAGTCACGGCCCCTCACAACTTTTATCACACCTTGTGGGCGGTATCAGTTCAACCGCCTTCCCTTTGGCATAGCATCAGCACCTGGGCATTTCCAAAGAATGTCGCAGATGATAGAAAATTTTGAGGTCATAATTTGTCATGCTGATGATATGCCAGAGATAGACAGGAACAAGATCAGAGGTTGCATGATGTGCTCCAAAAGTTCCAACTGTGAATGAGAAGTGTGAATTTGCTAAGAAGGAGATCGTGTTCATGGGACACAAGGTTTCATGCAAAGGCATCGAGGCTGACCCAAATAAGGTAAAGGCTATTCACAGCAGGTGCCACAGCCAAAATGTGTGGTGGACATTCGTCGATTTATGGGCATGGCTAACTATCTAGCCAAGTTTATGCCACAACTGGTTACTATAACAACACATCTTGAAGAGCTGCAAACGGAAAGGAATGAGTGGATATAGGCAGAGCCACAGAAAAAAGCATTCAAGAAACTGAAGAAGATATTAAAATTTCCTGAAGCGCTTGCTCAGGATTCCAATACAGACGAAACAAGAGTTGCTGCGGATGCATCGCCAAATGATGTTGGAGCAGTTCTCAATCAAAACCAGTCAGATGACACGTGGCGAACCGTGACTTACATCCCAAGATGACTAACGGACACTGAGAGGCGTTAAGCGCAAATAGAAAAAGAAACGCTCGCTGTCACGTGGGTGTGTGAAAGAATTTCATCCTTACCTAATGGGTCTTTGCTTTACCCTGATAAATAAACACAAACCACTGGTTCCTCGCATGAGCACAAGAGGTCTGGGTGACCTTCCACCACGCATCTTAAGATTTACACTTCGGCTGCTACGATTCTCATTCCAAATCATGCATGTTCCAGGGAAAACTCTTGTCAAGGCGGACACATTGTCACGCGCTCCAGTGGGAGGTCCTTCAATGACAGATCTGCAACTCGGGAAAGACATAGAGATTTTTCTAAGCACTGTTATATCCTGTTTTCCGGCTACAGACAAAAGGCTGGAAAAAGACGAGCTGTGCAAGAAAATTAAGGACAGTTGTCTCATAGGTTGACAAGAAAAGTGCATGCTTGACCCACATATTAAGGCATACTGGCAATAAAGAATGAATTTAAATGTGTGTCAAAATCTGCTATTGAAAGGAGACAGATTGGTGATACCACCATCTTTGAGAGCAGACATTTTGCAGCATTTGCATGAAGGAATTTGCATAAGGATTTTTTTATGGTACCCTGGCACCTCTACACAGATAGACAATGTGGTGGTCAACGAAAATACAGATTGCAGAAACGTGAACCATTATTGTCTTCTCCATTTCCAGACCGTCCTTGGCAAAAGGTTGGAATAGACTTGTTTGAGCAGTTGAAGAAACAGTACATTGTCACTGTTGAATATTTTTCGAGATACATAGAAGTTGCACAACCCAAATATACAACGGCAGAGTTCACTATCAAAGCTGTCAATGAGACCTTTGTTCGACATGGAACTACAGAGCCTGTGGTGTCGGACAATGGACCACAGTTTTTGTCAGAACAGTTCAAACGTTTTGCGAGGGAGTACCAGTTCATACGTCACAAGCAGCCCCAGGTATCCACAAGCCAATGAGGAGGCCGAATCTGCAGTTCTTACCATCAAAGACCTGTGGAAGAAAGACATTGACCTGAATGGAGCGCTGCTAACATACAGCGCCACACCATTATGCTCGGAACGACGACCCCTTGCAGCACCACTTTCGGGATCCAAGGAAGGGGGGTGCCCCTCACCGAACCTGCGACTGTCCCATCCACAACTCTGGAGGGAGATGAGCCAATGCAAATTGGGGGTCGCCGCCTCTCTCCCGGAGAAAGGGATCGCTGCATGTGCTCCAACCTTTGTTAGTACAGCAACCTCTCCGGCCATTTGATAGCCACTTGCGCCGAGCGTCCTGCAGATGGGGAACCTCGTCAAGCCCAGCAACACTGGGAGGACCCCACAAACTGTGAGTATTCCGAGGACACCAGCCAGGCTGTGGAAGTTGCCGACATGCCAGCCCGCTAGAGACTGTTACTCGAGGGGGAGGTCGCGTACGCCAGATGGCGGCGACCCATTAATGCGTTGGTCGACTCTGGCACCGACGACATTGTCATAGACGTTGGGGTGTAGTTGGGGCCTCCTAAGTCAGTTACCAATCTTGACGGGCGTCACCATGCCATAGTCACTCATCAAACGTGCCCAGTATCGCTATTAGTTTCAGGGAATCATCCTGAGCAAATCCGGCTGTTTGTAATGCCAACCCGGTGTGTCCTCGGCCTTCCGTGGTTGAAACTGGTGGTGATGCATTTCGGATTAACCAACGCTCCCACAGTCTTCCAGAATATGGTTATTGACATGTTGCACGACATGGTAAATCAATTCTGCTTTGTCTATCTCGACGACATCCTAATCTACTCGAATACCTTACAGGAACATCGGCAACATGTCCGACTCGTGCTCCAATGTCTCCTCGAAAATCGTCTCTTTGTGAAAGCGTAAAAGTGCGAGTTCCATTTGTAATCCGTGCCTTTCCTCGAGTTCATCGTGGAGAAGGGTCAACACCAAGCCGATCCTGACAAGACCCAGGCAGTGATCGATTGGCCATCTCCCACAACAAGAAAACAACTGCAAAGGTTCCTGGGGTTCACAAATTTCTATAGGCGTTTCATACGCAACTATAGCATGTTAGCCGTACCCCTGACAAAACTCACTTGGACAAAAATGCCCTTCATGTGGGGCTCCGCTGCTGAGGAGGCTTTCCGGGTCTTCAGACAGTGATTCACTAGCGCCCCCGTTCTGCTCCACGGCAATTACGCACTTCCGTTCACGGTCGAGGTCGATGCGTCAGAGTCAGGGGTGGAGGCTATCTTGTCGCAACGCTCTCCGGCCCATAGCAAACTCCACCCATGTTCCTTCTTCTCCTGTCGATTAAGCCCCACTGAAAGGAATTATGACGTAGTTAACCGTGAACTGCTGGCCATGGTGCTGGCACTGGAGGAGTGGAGGCACTGGTTGGAGGGCACCAAGCACGCCTTCACCATCTTCTCGGACCACAAAAATCTGACATCTCCGCACCGCGCGCCGACTTAACCCCCGACAAGCCAGGTCGGCACTGTTCCTCACGCGTTTCAACTATCTCCTAACCTTCAGACCTGGCTCGAAGAATGGTAGGCCGGACGCACTCTCCCGACTACATGAGGAGGACTCCTGTGCCAGTACCCAAGAAACCATCATCCCGGGCGACAGAGTGCTTGGCGCCCTCCCCTGGACCCTGGAGGAGCAGGTAAAGAAGGAGGCGGGGCAGGGTCACATGGACTGTCCACCGGACAAGCTGTTTGTGTCACCCCACCTCCGCACCCCTGTGCTGCATTGGGGGCACAACTCAAAGTTAGCCTACCATCCCGTAATCAGCCAAACTGTTTTCCTGATCAGCCGTCGGTTTTGGTGGCCAGGTTGGCGATGAGATGTTATAGACTTTGTTTCTGCTTGCAATGTGTGTGCCCGAGGGAAATCCTCCCACCAACCTCCTGCTGGCTTGCTGCTGCCACTGCCCATCCCGTCCAGACCTTGGTCCCATATTGCACTGGATTTCATCACAGGACTCCGGCGTCCTGAGGAAAAACTGTCATTCAGCACGGTGAACCAGTTCTCCAAAATGGCTCACTTCGTAGCCCTCTGGGAGCTCCCCTCAGCACTGGAGACCTCCCGCCTCCTTACCAACCATGTGTTCCGCCTCCACGGCATACCTACAGACATTGTTTCGGACCGGGGACCGCAGTTTGTCTCCGGATTGTGGAAGGCGTTCGGCCGAGCCATGGGGATGTCGGTCAGCCTGACTTCGGGCTACCACCCACAGTCTACAGAACGCACCAACCAGGCCCTGGAGGCTACGCTACGCTGCGTGTGCCAACAGAACCCGACATCCTGGTCCATCCACCTACCCTGGGTGGAGTATGCCCACAACTCAAACATCTCCGCATCTACAGGCAAGTCTCCCTTCCACATTGTTTTTGGTTACCAACCGCCGATCTTCCCCTCTCAGGAAAAGGAAGTGTCAGTTCCTTCCATCCAGTGCCACCTAAGGAGGTCCCAAAAGGTGTGGAAGGACACCAGGGCGGCGCTAACACGGACGGTGGAGCGAAACCGACACTGGCTAATCGGCGGAGAACGGAGGCCCCGAACTACCAACCGGGACAAGAGGTGTGGTTGTCCACTCGGGATCAGAACCTGGAAGGAAGTTGGGTCCGAAGCTCGTCGGACCGCTCAAAATTGACTCTATAGTCAACCTCGCCGCTGTCAGGTTGGTCTTGCACGCGTCCATTAAAGTCCATCCCGTGTTTCATGTCTCTCTCCTCAAGCCTGTCGCCTCCAGTCCTCTGTGCCCTCCCTCCGTGCCTCCTCCTTGTCTGGTGGAGGGCGGTCGAGTGTACCAGGGGGCCTGCCAGGGGGCGTCCAGTCACACCCCTGGCTAATCATGTCTTTGTTGTAGACGAGATCCTCCTGTCACGGTAAGGGGGCGGAGTCACCGGCCGCGCACCTGACGACCATCATCATCAAGGCCTTATTTAAGGCGGCTGGCGCAGGAGGACAATCGCCGGGTTATTCCACGAGCCACTCTTCAGTGAAGCCTTTGTGATTCCCAGCGTTTTTTCATGCTGAGTCTCCGCAGTCGTGCGTTTTGATTTTTACTTTAGCTTGTGCTTTTTACTTTGTTGCTCATTTGCCTTTTGCTACCCCTCCGGGCTCTTTTTGTTGTTCCTAGTTTTTTGATTGTCCTCCTGCTGACCTCATCCCCTTGTGCCAGACTACTTGATCTTTAGACCCGTTTGGTTTCTCTTTTTGTTGCACTTTTTTCCCACGCTTGCCGTGCGATTTTTGTTAAAAAACCCTTGGAGCTACACCCTTGTGTGTTGTGTCGGGGTCCTCTACCCACTCGTGTCTCTGGGTTATTCCTAACATTGTGAACAACTGCAAGACTCCCGTGGAGCAGAGCCAGCAGAGGGACACCATCGGAGGTGTTAACTAAAAATAACTACGGAAAAAAATACTGACACAGAGACAGAGTAGTATATCAATGTAGTTACTACATTGTAGCATCAGTGTGATTGAATTGACACCTTTGTTTTGGGAAAGCTACTTTATGAGTTTTTGTTTTCTAGATACAGCGGTGGCATTGAGTATTTTACAATAAACGGAATTCCACATTGCTTCCACATACAGTTTAATTTTACTCATAAATTGTCGACTATATTGGTTACTGGACTCTATCAGACAATTATTCTGATGTTTGTATCATTACTGGACATATAACTGTTTTCTACTCTCTCAGCCTCATTCTGGAAATGACCCTAGAGCAACAAAGACTTCATCCATCTGATGGAAAGACAGAAAGCACTAGTATTTGATGCCTTGCTGGCAGATCAGCAAGACTGAGAAAAGCTGTCAATGTTTTGAGTGGAATAAGGAAGCCTTAGTGACAACCACAAGGAACTTCATTACGGTACCTACCGTCATTTTATTTTCTGGCAGCATGGGTCACTGGGGGCGATGAACAAGAGAGTTATTCCAAGCTGCTGAGTTTGGAAAATAAGAAACACTTTCACAGATCCCCAAGGACAATACAGGGGTTTCTTACCAAGGACCTAGTTACCTGTCTGACACCTATGTCTGGCTTGTATATTGTTTATGTGCATTGCTAAAAATATAATTTCTTTGGGAGTCAACATGCAGCGTTCATTCAATACCCTACCATAACATTGTTATTATACAGTTCCAGAAAAATGAAACATCAACAACCTGGAGGAACAAAAACTTTACTATTTTACTAAAGAATCATTGTCATTGCTAGCAGTCTGCTTGCAATGACAAGGATTTTTTTCTTTGTTGGGTGTTTCAACCACTCTTTCTTCAGAATATCACACATAGTCAAATTGACAGATGGAATGGACAAATCAAAGAAGAATGGATTTTGTTTTGAAATAAGTGTTTTGGGGGACAGCCATTTTATTGAGTACAAGCATTTTCTTTATTTTTTTATTATTAAAATGTTTTTGTAATTTTATTTGGTTCATATTCGAATCATGGACATAATGTGTAGTGATAGGTTGTAAATACTGATGTGGGTTTATTGATGTTCGAATGCTCTCGAAGATAGGCTGTGTTGTACATACACAATTAAAGGTGATGTAGCACGCAGTAAATGCAGATGTGTGCTTCTGTATATGATTTCTCCAGCCCTGGTGTCATAAATGATGATATTATAAGGAGTATTTATTCGAGTCAGAGTTGGTCATCACTGAAGGCCTTAGTGTGAAATGCACAGGCCACCATTGGTTCTTTATTAAAATATTAATTTATACAACTCTACTAGTGGGTGTTTAATAAAGGTTAAAATGTGTTTCATTAATCTATTTTCAATGGTGCATTAATAAGCACAAATGCACCATCATCACAATGGTACATCCATGCACAGCATTGGGCATAAATGCTTGATGTTTTGCAGAAGTGAGAACATGGTGCTGAACTATTATCATAGGTGTTGCTAGCTATGAAATGACAGTAGAGAGGTTAAAATTTTTATCTTCAGAGTGGTCATGCAGGTACTGGCACGAAGGGATGATGATGATAAAAATAGATTATAGTTGAATAAAAAAAAAAAAAGCAAAGACTCACAAATGGGAGCATACTCATGGCATAGGAGGGTATTCATGAAAGGAGGTTCAGCACATTCTTTGTCTATGCTTGAGCTCTTAAAAAGTGGGTATTAGTTCCATTACATTCATCTGAAATCGGGTGTATTCCTGAAAGCAGGTGGTGTGAGAACTAGGGTTGGGCATTGTTTGAATTCGGACGATTCAGATTCAAGCAATTCTTGATCCTGATTCTTTTGGGAAAATAAAACAAAAACAAAGAGGGGGAACTAACCAGGGTTAGTTCACAAATCTGTTGAACATCTGTATAGCAACTAATCCGGTGGCCTTTAGGTGCTCAGGTAGGTGCAGAATGAGACATGTTTTTGACACGTTGTGGTTGAAAGATGAATAAATAAATGAGCTCAGATCCTGGACTACTGCTGCCAATGATTCCAATGCAGTTACAATTTATACTGCAAGCATAATAATCCAGGCTGGGGTTAATAATGGTGAGTAAATATCTACAGCAAGGCTGAGTATGGAGCAAAGTGAAGCGTATTACATGTAGTGTATAGCAAATAGCATAAAATGAGTAGCATCCGGCGTGTAGCTGTAAAAATCATTTTATTTCCCCATCACCCAAACCCCTTTGATACCCACACACCTGTCTTTAAATGTGCTACTAATTGCTTCCTTACAATTTACCCCAGCAGCCTATACCCACCCAGTGAGCACTTAGGCAACAATTAGACACAATAATCAATGGTTCCTATATATATATATATATATATATATATATATATATATATATATATATATATATATATATATATATATATATATATTTTTTTTTTTTTTTTTTTTTTTTTTTTCCAATTCATTAACTTTTTACTCTTTGCGAACTTTACAATGAGTTACTTAAAAGTCTATATATGATCACAGGTGATGGTCTAAACTAGTGTTGTTGTCCTTGACATGACAAACATAAAGATATATTTCAAGCAGAGATGGGAAATCCAGGTCCAGAGAGTAAAAACCCTGCCACAGTTTAGCTTTAGCCACAGGTGCTTCAATTCGACTTGCAGCCAAATGAGCTCATTAACTTACCTGTTAAGTGAAAGCACATGTCCCTAAAGCCAACTGTTGCAGGCTTTTTACTTTCAGGGCCTGATTTTCCACCTCTTATTTCACGGACAAGCAAGGACATGTAATAATCTTAGCAGTCGATTGCATGTCACTAAATGCATATGCGCGGATGCAGCAGTTGCTTGTTCCGTAAGGTAAATATTAGCTGGGTATATTTTGTGTTTTGTTGTAAATTAATCATACCTGCTATATTTATGCATCCAAGCCTAAAGCGTGTATTTTATCTTGTGCATGTTTGGTTGGCAGCTAAGGGGACTTTTGGCATACTAATTTATGTCAGGCATGTTATTGAGCAGACCTGGGAGTTTGTGTGTCGTTGAGCTTGTTAACAACTTAAGGGCGGGAGTTTCTATTGTCTTGTAAATCAGGGTGGGAGACATTTTAGAAAAAAGAAATAACATACGTACATTACCAAGAGGACTGATTGACATTTGGTAAAGTGGATCGTGTCAAGATTAATACTTCATTGTTCTTCCACTCCTTTTTGCCACACTCACACCTGAGTTTCAATTTAACATTCAAGAGATTTATTGTCATATGCTAATAACAACATACATGCATATTATTTGCAAGTAAATTATGACAATAAATATAAAAGTATACAGTGTGAATCTACTTGGAACCTTTCAAAGGCAAAGAAACAGAATGCTCACTTTGAACTAAGGTCTACAGAGTTCACTTTTAGTTCAAACGTGCAAAAGTATAGAACTCAAAACTAATAAATGACTTCCTAACTTCAAATGAACACTCACAGACAATGCTTTCGAAGGTATAAACAACATACATGAGTGGCAGGTGGAACGATTGTGTACTCGTTCAGCTGCACTGTTTGTGATTGAATGACTCCCGCATGCAGTGCTCAGGCAAAAATGGCTGACGCACTTTTTGGTCAAAATAAGAGTACCGTATTATCCGCACTATAAGGCCCACCTAAAAGCCTTTTTTTTTTTTTTCGAAAAAAAGCTGATGGCAGGCCTTATAATCAGGTGCGCCTTATATATGGATCAATATTGAGATTGGACTGATAAAGTAAGCTTTACCTGTTTCTTTTGTGTGTTTACAGTTGAACAAGTTTGGTC
The DNA here is from genome assembly GCF_059441005.1 of Hippichthys cyanospilos. Classification (NCBI taxonomy): domain Eukaryota; kingdom Metazoa; phylum Chordata; class Actinopteri; order Syngnathiformes; family Syngnathidae; genus Hippichthys; species Hippichthys cyanospilos. The sequence goes on from NC_142373.1 coordinate 5,415,574, forward strand.
ATATTGACATTGAGTTATTATGCCATTGAGAGTTATTATTTGAGTTATTATTGTTATTACTTTGAGTATTACGATATTGTGATTGATAAAGTTTTAAAATATGTCATTAATTGAGGGTGCGCTTTATAATCCGGTGCACCTTATATTTGGAAAATGTTTTAAAGTATGTCATTAATTCCTTATGGTGGACGTGGATCTGTACCCCCGCTCCTGGCCTGGATCCCCCCTTACCTGTGCCGCACCCCGGCTCCACCTGTCCGCCTTAAACACTCCCGCCGACGCTTCCACCGTCGGGGTAAACGCAGCGGTCGGCTAGTGAGGCTGAAGGCTTGCCTAGCGGATTTTCCTTCGGCTTCCTGGAATGAGTTGAGCTATGCCAGGACTCTCTGTTTTTCGCCGCTCTCTGGACCCTGTCATTTCCTTGCTGTCACCTGTCATCAGCACGGATTACGTCATCCGGCCCCGCGGGCCCAGCTCTCCTCGTCCCCGCTGGCGGGGAGTGAATCACCGTAACCTGCGGCCTTTGAGTTGGGCTCTCCTGGCAGCTGACGCCGCGGACCCGCTGATCCCCTCCAGGATCGGCCTGGTGAATGCTAGATCGCTAGCGAACAAGACTCTCATCTTGAAAGATTTCTTCACATCCCGAGGCTTGGACTTTCTCTGTGTGACTGAGACGTGGCTAGGTGTCGGTGAGTCCAGCGCTTTCACTGAACTTTTGTCCGACGATTGCTGCTATTTTAACTCTTCATGGACATCTGGCTGAGGAGGAGGAATTGCCACAATCTTTAAAAGTCACTATAAATGCAAGCAGCTATCTCTTTCATCCTCTATCAGCAGCTTTGAAGTGTGTGTGTTTGAGCTGGGTCCCTCTCACACCATTGTGCACTGTTGTTTATCGACCTTCTAAATACAATAAGGACTTCTTGAATGACTTTTCCAATTTCTTGGGTGAAATCATGCCTAAATATGACCGTGTCCTTATTGTTGGTGATTTTAACATTCATGTGTGTTGTCCTGATAAGCCAATGGCAAGGGACTTTTTAATCCTACGGTCTGCCTGTTCTTAACCTGGAGATTTGCTTGGTGGTATTTTGTGACCATTTTCCTGGATTATTTGAGGTTGCTCTTGCCTGTAGTACAGTTAAATCTACCGCTGTTACTCGGCGTTGTCATGTCATTAACCCCTCCACTGCTGCTCAGTTTTCAGCCGCTTTCAGTCATGATTCCGTCATTCCAGAATCTGTGAGTAGTACAGAGCAGCTTAATGCATTTTGAAAGAAAGTGCATTGTGAGCAAGTACAACCACAACCAGCACGAACTTTGTGTGAGCTATTTCAAGCAAACGGCTGTCACCATGCCGAAAAGAGACACTTGTGTGGCGGACACTAGGACCATGTCTCTCACCCAGTAGGCATGTTGCTTTGATCCTTTGATGCTTTGACCCTGTTGGCTTTGTGTTTGCTGTTTTGGACTTTGTTGTGAGTTTTGTGAGGGCATGCGAAGAGTAAAGATTTCCACTAGCACAGCAATGTGTGGTTCTTTCGCCTCGCCACATTGGAAGGCCCCGACGTGATAAAGGATCAAAGCAACATGCCTACTGGGTGAGAGACATGGTCCTAGTGTCGCCACACTTGAACTAAAGAATGTGCGTCACTAGTTGAACAAGAAGTTGATGGCTTTGGCGGATTATGCGCACCGTTGCCAACAACTCCAAGCAAGAGTCTAGGACCAAAGAAACAGCGTGTTCGAGATGATGAAGAACAGGAGGAAATTTCGAATGTGGATATTTTAAGAGCTGTGGTTGAGTTAACCAAACGATTTACTACTCTTGAGCAAAACTTGACAATGAATACTGACGCTATCACCCGAATGTCCGAGCAGCGGAATGGAATGGAAAATGGAGGTAAAAGAAAACAAGAATCACTTGAAAGAGGTGTCAGGGCAAATATATCAATCGCAGAGGAGGAGTGAGGATGCTGAACGCTACAGCAAGCATTGGAACCTACATCTGTATGGATGGAGTGAAACGCCTGCGGAGAATATCAGAGATGAAGCAATGAGGCTCTTGGCTGTGTTTCCGCCTGAAGACAAGGATAAGATGGGCTTTCTTGTGGACACGGTGCATGGAGTTGGAGTGCGTCGTGATAACGCAAATCAGCCTGTCATCATACGGTTCACAATGCAATCTTTTAGAGACAAGATGTGGAGGATGTCGCGGGATAATGCGACCCTGAAAGAAAGAAGAAGCTGATCAAAGAAGATTTAATGCAAGCTGACAAAATGGAGAGAAGTAAGCTCTGGCCACTTGTTGAAGCAGCCAGAAAGCAAGGAAAACGTGTTGGTTTTTGTAGTCCAGATGCCTACATTGATGGAAAAAAGGTGACTCTTTGAATGCGGATTTAGATTTATTGGGATTAATGCTCACAATGGTTAAGTAGGTGGGCCTATGTTTGTTACTGTTTAAGTGGTTTACAATGCACAGTTATGTTATGGTACTCATAGTTGGAGTTTATTGTTGTAAATTTTCTACGTTAGTTTGTTGATTTTCTACTATAAGAATAAAAAGAGGTTCTTTTCTGAAAAAAAAAAGAGCAGCTTAGTTCATGGTCTCACTCCGCCTGCATGAACATTTTGGATGCTGTGGCTCTATTAAAAACCAGGCGACTTAAAATCAGATCTGAGCCATGGTTAAATGACACTACTTGAACTGTCAGATGGGGGTGTCGTAAAGCTGAGCGCTAGTGAAAACGGGACAAACTACAAGTGTCTTCAAATATTAAGGGACTGTTTGCGTCATTATGAGACAACTGTAAAAAATGCTAAGAGGGAACATTTGTCAAACATTATTCTGTCCAACTGTCACAAACCTAATGTTTTGTTTAAAACAATTGATTGATCTCTTAATGCTCGGCAGACTCCTAGTATAGAAGCCTCTCCTGCGGCTTGTGAATCATTTCTTAAATTCTTTAATGATAAGGTCTCTTCTGCTCAGGCTCTCATCTCTCCTGCTGTCTATGACCCCGCTGTCTCTGTCACCTGCTCTGCTGTCGTTGATCAGTTTGAGCCTGTGACTCTGCCCTGTTTATGTGAGGTTATTAATCAGTTGAAGCCCTCAGGTTCTCCTAATGATGCTTGCCCGCCTCGACTATTTTAAGAGGTTTTCCCCACAGTTGGAACTGCTGTTCTTTCTATTGTTAACAGCAGTCTGTCCTCAGGGGTGGTCCCCGTTGATTTTAAACATGCAATTGTTCAACCCCTGATAAAAAAAAACCTGGGCTAGATCCTGCAGTTCTTGCTAATTTCAGGCCAATTTCCAAGCTGCCGTTTATTTCAAAAATCCTTGAGAAAATAGTCTGCAGTCAATGAATGGAATTTCTTAGAGACCATAGTATTATTGAGGTCTTCCAATCCATTTTTAAATCTCTGCACAGCACTGAATCAGCTCTTTTAAAAGTTTTTATTGACATATTTTTAGCCACAGACTCCGGCAACTGTGTTATTCTTATGCTTTTAGATTTAACTGCTGCATTTGATACGGTGGACCACAAAGTCCTGTTATCGCGCTTGGAGCAGTGGGTGGGCATCAGGGGCCTTGCGCTAGAGAGGTTCAGGTCATACTTGGCTGACCATACTTTCTGTGTCAGCCTTGGTGACTCTGTGTCCTCCTCTGCTTCTCTCTCGTGCGGGGTTCCCCAGGCCTTGGTCCTTGGCCCTCTCTTGTTCACCCTGTACTTGCTCCCACTTGGCTCTATACTTAGGAAGCATAGTATCTCCTTCCACTTTTAAGCTGATGACAGCCAGATTTTTGTCTCTCTTAAAAAGAGGGACGTTTACTCCAACGCTACATTTGTTAAGTTTCTTGCTGACATAAAAGCCTGGATGTCACTATTTTTTTTTAAATTTTAATGAAAAGAAAACCGAGGTAATGGTTTTTGGTGACTCCACTGGAACACCCCTTCCAGACCTGGGCTCCTTGGCCCAGCATGTTAAACCCACCATCACCAACCTCGGAGTAAAAGTCGATGTGGAGCTAAAATTTGACAACCAGATCAAGATGGTTGTCAAATCGAGCTTCTACCACCTGACGCATCTGGCCAAAGTTAAGCCAATTCTCTCAAGGCAGCAGTTCGAGGTAGTTATCCACACCTTCATAACTACCTGGCTGGACTATTATAGTGCCCTTTATGTGGGTGTCAGTGCCTCGGCCATCTCCCGTCTGCAGATGGTCCAGAACACTGCAGCACGTCTTTTAACAGGCACAGGCAAGCATGAGCACATTTCCCCCATTTTAGCTTCACTCCACTGGTTGCCTGTACATTTTAGGATTCATTTTAAAATCCTTTTATTTGCTTTTAAATCCCTGAACGGTTTTGCCCCTCGATACCTCTCTGAGCTTCTGCACACATACACACCTGCTCGCTATCTCAGGTCAGATGATCAGCTGCTCCTGAGAGAGCCGCAAACTAACTGCCTTTGCTGTTGCAGCGCCAAAACTCTGGAATAACCTGCCTCAGCACATCAGGCAGGCCTCCTCCCTGCCAGGTTTTCAATCAGTTGTCAAAACCCAACTCTTCTCCTTGGCATTTAACACTTGCAAGACGGTGGACTTTTTACTTCTATTTTATTCCTTTATCCCTATCATTTTATTCGCTATTTTATTCTTTTTATCCTTCATTTTATTCTATGTTTTACCCTTACTCATTTGTCTTACCAGATTTAGCATTTCATATCCTTGAGCTAATGTGTCTGTTTTTACGATGTTCTTATTGTTTTGTACAGCATTTTGGTCAGCTGTGGCTGTTTTAAAGTGCTTAGCAAATAAAATTGGATTGGATTGGATTAATTGAGTTGCGCTTTATAATCCAGTGCGCCTTATAGTGCGGAAAATACGGTACTTTATTCTTGCGCTGCCTTTCATTTTGTGGTTTACCTTACCAAACAGTTCTACCAAGAGCAGAACATTCCCCAGCTGGCATATGTGAAGATGCTATACAAAATGAAATTAACCTTAACCAAATCACAGCTCCGTGAATGTGAGGAAATTTCTCTTCATTTTGAGAAGCAAGACGTATGATTCTCGCTTCACCATCTGTGCATGCTTTGTGTGTGTTTGCTTCATTCACCAAAAAAAATAATAAATAAAAGCCAGACAATTCTTTTGTGAATTCAGCCCTCTATTTTTTAATTCTTTTTATTTTTACAGTAGGTTTGACAAAACTTCCCACCTTCATTAGAAATGGGGTAAGGTTAATAAATTAAGGTCATGGCAGTTCCTTAAAATGTTGCATTTGTAACAGGTTTTTTTTTTCCAAACATTGCATTCATTACTCAATAAATATTTTTTCCCTTCTTGAACCGATCATAATGATTGACCAATATGTACTGTATACCCGATACCAGGGTTCTACAATCCATGGCTGCATGGGGCTCTTTCATTCATCGGGGTGCAGGGATAAAGACCAGCAGCGGCCGAGGCGCTGGGACAGGTCCTTCAGCCATTCATGAGCAGGGACAAGGACAAAATGAAAAAAAAAAAACACCTGGACAAGATGCAAATGGTGAAGGAAACTGATTGGTTAACAAAAGGGAACAATAGGGTGACAACTACAGATGGACAAAAAGGACAAGAAAACTGACACGGACAGTTAAAATGAGAAACTAACCAAAACCAACTCAAATCCAGAACATGAGAGGGATGCTGAAAGGAAATTGCAACATGCCACTCCTTGGGTCCCCTTGTAAAAAATGTTAGTGACTCAACAAATATAAGATTTTGTGACAAATTATTAGCATATTAACCATATGATAGCAGGGGAAGGTTTTCATGGACTCAAAACACTGAAACATAAAATTACACATCAAATAATGATTATCCACATCCTGCAATGTTAACTCATTTCCATATGATGCTTGAAAGATGCTTGAATGCAGTTGTAAACCACAGCTATGCTTGATGATGATGATTTGCTAGTCATAGTAATGGATTAGTTTGCCTGCTAATGCCTTGCACTTTTCAAGTTACTTTTGGTTCATTAACAGTATGTAGATCACTTATACACAAGTAGTATTTATAAAATGTACAGACAAACAGGTGTACACACCATTTAGATCAGCAGTGTCCAAAGTGTCCTTGAGGACCTTTTTTTGAAGTTTATGTTCTCCAGAAAACCTGATTCAAATAATAAGATCATCAAGATTATCAGAAGCCTGATATTAATCCTGATCATTTGAATCAAGTTTCTTGGAGGACTGAAATATCCAAAACATGCAGTTTAGCTGCCCTCAAGGGCCAGGTCTGAACACCCATGGTTGAAATTTACCTTTCTATTTGGGTTGAAAGGTCATTGTCAAGCCTATTTCATTGACAGCTGATCCTAAAAGTGTGAAGTCCATATCATACTCAAATCCGCTAAAAATGCAAGTTATGCTTTCATTAGAAATCTGAGTTACATCAGCGCTCGGCACATATCTCTGACTTTTATGAAGTCTTGGTAATTTGCATTTCTATCCTTGGCAGGGCCAATCCTTTTTTAATTTAATTTTGACCTTACCAGGATTTCAGACCATTTCACAGTCAAGGATATGGAAGAGAACCCTGTTCAATATTTCAAATTGAAAGAGCACTCAAACTGAAAAAGTTCAGATAGTACAGAGATACATGGTAAAAAGCCCATAAAAGGAATTCTTCATGCCTCTTTGAGGGAAAAAAAATTAACTGCAGACGGTCCATTCAGTGATCTACAAACTGGTATTATTCCTTTTTTCCATGAAATTAAGTTGAGATTAATAAAGGTATTGTTCAGTGGTCACATTTTGTAATTATGTGAAGCCACATGGGAAATAGTCAGGCCCGCTTTTCATCACCACTTAAGTAATTTGAGTCAGCCTTGAGTATGTCCTTAAATAAGATCTCTCTGATCACCATGAAGATCTCTGAAGGCATCTGCCTTTAAGTGAATACATATCATCTGATGACTGAGTGACAAACATTCAAAGGAACCCATCTGAAAATAGCACTCAACCTCTCAGAAATCACAACATAAAAATGATTTTGTATTGATTGTGGATGGTGATAGTGAGTAATTGTTTAATTGTGCTCTGTTATCGCAGTAGAAAGGGAGGCTTGGTATGAGTTGCATTTGAATGTCACTGTCCTCATGCAGCAGCTGGTGCTGAAAAGCTCAATGTGTTTGTCAGCTGGCACTTGTGAGGCACATAAGCAGACATGCACACGTGAAAGCTCCTTGTTTAATTCAGTCTTCCTGCACGGCTGCATCTTGATTTCTTTCCACACAAGAGGAAATATCCTCTATCCGAATGAGAGCGGGAGGGTTAGGGGGGAAAAAATGAAGCAGAAAGGGAAGTAATCTCATTTTTAATGTGAAAAGAGAAGACATTAACGAAACAACCAGAAAAAGGGGTGGATTTGCAATTACACACTGTAGATTATCAATCTGTGTTAGGATGTTGATTAGTTTCCGGCAGTTTGGTGGAGCAGAAAGTTAAGGGGAAGTTCCTATTCCCAGTCAACCAAAGTCGCCAGAAAAACAAAAACAAAACAAAAAACAAAAAAAAGTTAACCCAAACGTGACACAACCCCTCACTCAAGCAAGGGATCCCAGACTTCCCAACAGAAAACAAACAACCCACAACAGCAAAAAAAAAACAAAAAAAAAAACAAGCAGGGCAGGTGGAAGGGGGAACAGAGATGGGGGGGGGAAAAAAACACAACAAAAACAGTCTAGCCACGCCACTGGCACTCACCGAAGGATGCCAAGTGGAACTGGTGACATGGTGTCCTTGGCGCGTAGAGGTACTTCTGATGAGTCGAGTATGGAGAACATCCAGAACATCAGACAAAAGCACCCGGCAGAGCCTGTTTTGGGAACAACCGGGGTACAGCACAAGATACACCTGGCTACCGAGGGCTAGCATGTCACGTTGCTGGGCGCCGACTTGGCGCAGGAACAGGGTAGTAGAGCCACCTTAGCGCAGGAAGAAGGACACACGGCTGCCTTGGTGCAGGGATAGGGGTGCGCTGCTGCCTTGGGGCCAGGACAGGGGTATGCAGCCGCCTGGGAGCAGGGACAACGACCTCCTGCTTAATAGGTTCAGAGCTCAGGACCGTGGACTTCTACTGCTGGGGGGGCCGGTACTTGGTATTGTAATGGTCTGGGCGGAGGAACAGGTGGCTCCTGGTTATTGTACCTCAGCTGCTGGGGTTCAGGGACTCGGGTGCCTGCCAGGTTAGCCTGCCACCTGTGTTTGTGGTGGACATCACGAATGTAATGACCTGAGACACCTGGAACAGAAGAGCGCGATGGGGCGGCTCAGCGTCAGGTGAGAAGCGCCGTAACACGGGGATAGCTATGGCTGAGGGTGACACTGAGGTATGTGCATGGTTATCATTACTGACACCCCCCTGTTGGCCAACCCGGTAGTGGCTGGACAACATATTCCACGCGGAGCAGGTACCTAAAGCTATCAGCTGCAATCAATAACGCTATTTACAATTAACCGCAACAAACAAAAGAGGATCTCAACAAAATAAGCCTCAAAGATAACTCGAACGTGAAAAAATGAGAGCCAGGCTCATTCTTCAGTTACTGTTAAAATATTTCTTAAGACTGAACAGTCAACAAAATGCACACAGCTAACCTTAGCTCCTTAGATGCAATGTATGGTGGTTTTCTTTTTCTTTTTTTTCCAGTGTTTACAAACCATCTATTAGCTGCCTTTTCTCCCACTGGAAAACCACCACTGGTGAAAATATTTTTTCTGCAAATTATAACTTGTGGTGTTGGGAAAACCAAAATATATTTCTGAAGACGTTGGAAAACTGGCAACGATCTCTCAACGCAAAAGGCATTTTCACCTTCAAGTAAAACCATCCATCTTCTATAGCCGTTCATATATATATATGCAGTGGGCCCCCGTGTTACGAACTTAATCCATTCAGCGGCTACGCTCGTAACTTGAACTGCTCGTATGACGGGCAATCCAAACCTATGTTAATTAGTGAATGCGTGCAACACGTGCAAAAACCTTAAGTAAAAACATCACGACTTGATACAAATATTAAAAATGAGTAACAATCTACTGTACAGTTAAATTAAATAACATATACAAAGGAAATAGGACATTTACCTTTGGGGCGACGTGACTTGAGCTGGGTGGAGGCGGAGGGGAGCAGAGACCAACCCGCAGAATGTATTTATTTATTTTCTTAAACGGGAACTTTTCTCAAACTAGAACATATCACCGGCGATTTCCTTCTCTTTAATCCATAATAGAAGAAGCCTCTCAATTTTGTTGTCGATCGAGGTCCGTCCCCCGGCAAGGAAAGTCTTGCCCTTAGAAGATTGCCGAGCGGTTACGGCCATACTCACGAGCAAGGTTAACCATGCGTGCGCCTCCTTCGTTTTTTTTTTTTTTTTTAATCTCCTGCTTGGTTTCTATTGTCATCATCCTCTTACTTCTTCCTTTACCGCCACTAGCAATGTTAGAAGCCATGTCTAACAGATAAAGTTTGCAAAGTCTTAACAACATTCCTTCCTTCCGTTTTTGACTGATTTTCTCTCCTTCCTTCCGTCCCGACCAGCTGTGCCATCAAGCTAGATGAAGGCGTAGTTTGCATAGTTGAAAGGAGGTCATGTTGAGACTTCTTTCAAAAAAAGAAGTCATACAGAGACATCTTTTCAATGTAAGGTACACAACAGCACCCCCTTTCAAAGCTCCCAGAAAGGGAAGGAAAAACTCAAAAACCCAATTTGGGAAAAATCAGAAACCTTCAGAAGGTACCACAGGTGGGAGGAGCCCCCCTCCAGGCCAACAGCTCCCTCTCCAAACCGGGAGAAGGGGCAGGAAAAAAAGAAGAAAGCTTCAGACAGGCCCATCAACTAAATGCTTTTGAGTATAAATGTGTTTTTAGTCAGGATTTAAAGATTTCTACTGAGGTGGCTGCGCAAACTTCCATAGGTAGGTGTCAGAAAAATCTCTAAAAGAAGACGAGAACAAGCCTAGCTGCTAAGCAGCAAAAAGAGTAACTCAGACCAGCCAAGATTTGACTTTTCTATACCATGGCACAGGGAAAGAGCTTTGGCGAACGAACTCGTGCGTTCCCGGCACTAGTTCAACGCTCAAGGGCCCCTGCCTGGTTTTTATTCATTCAGCAAAGCATTGCACATTACAAGACACAACAAAAGAGCCAGCCGGGCGCCACCGACAGCTGGGCCAAGGTCCAGTTCACACTTTCCTGCGTCAACAGTTCTATCTAAGGACAGGGTTGAAATGAACTAGAATTGCATAACTGGATAACAATGCACACTATTCTTGACAAGAAATAAGCACATAATGATAACAACCTAATATATGATTCCCTTCACAGCAGGGCATTCCATAATACTGGCGCGTGAATGTAAAATGCCCTTGATCCTTCTTTTTAGCCCGTGGGGTCGATAACAAACTGGCATTTTGTGACCGAAGTTGTCGGGATGAAACATATAGTGATGCTAGGTCGACAACATAGGGAAGGAGCTAAACCGTGTAAAATTTTATAAGTAATTAACAACACCTTAAAATCACATCTCATGTGTATTGGAAGCCAATGCAGGTCAGCTAGATTCGGAGTAATATGATCGAACATTCTCGTCCTAGTCAATAGTCTTGCTGCTGCATTTTGTACAGACTACAGGCGTTTGACGCAGGACATGGGAAGCCCAGAAAACAGAAAGTTACACTAGTCTCGGCGCGACGTAAAGAATGCATGAACTAATGTTTCAGCATTTCTAGGAAAAAGAATAGGGCAAACTTTAGCTAGATTGCAAAGGTGAAAAAAACCACAGTTCTTGTCATGTTATTAATGTGTCTGAAAAGAGAGAGTTGAGACAAATATCACGCCGAGGTTTTTTCTAAAACTACTTTGGGAAATAGTAGTTATCCAGGTTCAACGTGGTATATTAGCGGGTTAGCAACAACTAACAACAACTACTAACTATGAAGTGCAACTTCTACACAAACGAACACATAAACAGAATAAACACTCATCGCTTACTAAACATAGGCAGGAGCGTGCGTTATCTACATAAATGATAATAAACCATAAATATGAGCTTACGTTGTCATTCACTCCGTCACCGTAACAAGCCGTAAAATAGGAAACGGAAATGCTACGCGACCCGACAAATTAAAAGTATGCACTTCAAAATAAGATAACAAACGTCATGAACGCTGAAGCTTGAAGAATTCTTAACATAGTTATTAACTAATATTACTTAGTTATTTGATGAATACAGTATTGTATAATGTACTTTTTTGCTTTTTTCATTTTTTTCCATTTTTGTGCATTTTTTTTTTTTTTTTTATTTTGAAATATTTTTATTTTTTCCTGGAAAAACCCGTGAAGTACTAAGGCCACAATATCTGAGACCGCGAAGTAGGAGGGATCACTGTATATTGTGATATATTTTGTTATACAGCAAAAGCGTATTGCGCTAAATATTGTGATATACGGCACTGTTTGAAAAAAAAATCCATATTTTAAGAACGAATGAAAAAACAGTTATCCAAATAGACAAGTTCTATTTATTTTTTCAAAACCACACATCATTGACATCTGTGAGCCCACATTAAACATTATTTTTCCAAAAAAGCAGCATGTCGACATTCTTTTTTTTAATTTCAAGTATGCCTTTGACTGTGATAATACTGTATGTCCCTAGCAGTTGAGGATACTCTTTCACATGGCACTGATTTGGCAAGAATATAGAGGTAGCACTTTTCCACATGTGACAGCATAGGATACTGGTGAGGGTGCCCTTCAACCGTAAGCAAAACAGATCTGTGACATTACTCGCATTAGTGAAAATAAAAAGACAAATAACAGGGTGGAATCCAATGTTATAATTTTTTTTAAATTCAGAGAAACCTCAAGATATGGTTGCTTCTGTTCAGGTTTTTTTCTTCCTATTACAAAAATTGCATAGGCTATGACAGACAAAACGAAATAAAACAAACAAAACTTGGAATTTCAAAATTCCCATCTGAAGTAAATGTAAGATGAGATTCTACTGCTCATTAACATGGCTGCTCGCTGACAAGGAGTATGCGTCAAATATTATTGCAACACATAGAGCTTAATATGGATGACTTTTACATAGTGTTGAAGCCTGAGATATGACTTGAAAGCCTGAGATGAAGGAAATATTATCTTTGTAAAGTTATAAATTTTTAGTTTTCTGCTGTTTGACCTCCTCTGCCACCACTTTTGCTTTGGAACATCGCCTCAGTCAAAAAGTAATGTATTGTAAAATTTAATGCAGTGTTTACTCACTAAACACTGTAATTTATTGAAATATGTGGATTAACATAAAATGTTGTTCATTGTTGTCAAAATATTGTTTTCCATCATCACACGCATAACATTTTTTCAACTTTATTGTAAATGACTGGACGTTAAGTATTCAAGCTAGCGCTTACCTCGACATTCAGGAGTTCAGGGGACGTTTTTCGGGTGTTGCCAGTGGTATCACTAGATTCTTTTGGTTTGCAATAACCAGATGTGTCTAGTTCAGGATCCTGCTTGCTTCTGTCATTGTCTTTGTTGTCATCAGCATGAGCTCTGTGCAACATGGAGCAAACATGAGCTCGTTGTTGCCGAGGAGACTGTTGTTGCCCGGGCGGATATTGCTTTGTTTTTTTTTTACCACTTGTCTCGTCCTCCTGGACTCTTTTGTTTCATTCTTGGATGTTTTCTATATGAAACATCCCATTTGTGTCATTTGTTGATTTCTCTCAATTTTCTGTTTTTCTGCATCCTTGTTCACATCCTAACAATTCTTTCTCTGTGCCTCCTGTCATGATACATGCTGTCCATTTACCAAATGAACATCTGCCACCCAATAGCTGCTTTCACAGCATTAAAATGCCTTCTTAGCCTTGTGCTTCCCAAGGGACTTGCTTCAGAACCCAGAGATGTCTCTCACACACAAAAAAAGACAAACGTAAAACACATATTTACATGATTTTGGGAGGAAGCGGCTTTTTTACGCCTTTAAAACAAGTTTGGTCGTCAATGAGTAATTAAGACATTTAAACGCTAGTCAATACGGCGACTGATGGTTAGAATGTTACATTAAATTATGCTAAATGCCTTCTTGTATGACAGCTCGACAGCGCTAAACAACTCAATTGAACAAAACACAATTATTTTATAACGGTGCTTCATGGTTTGGTGAAATTCATTGGCACAAAAATTTAAAAACCTTTGAGAAAATGTTTAGCATAACACATATATTTTTATATACATATTTAATAGGCAACAAATTACATTAGAATATCCAATTCATCAAGTTTTCATACAATATAAACTTATCTTTTAAAATGTGAATTAAAAGTCACCAAGTACTATATTGAGATTTACCCAACACCCATGTTGAGGGAAGGTCATGCTCAATACCAATACTTCTCTGACCTCCACGTGCTGTATTAGTATGCAGCCACTAGCCAGATTAGATGAGACGAGGCTAATGATGCTGCGTTAATGGGCCAAGTAGGACACTGCTACCTCCATTACCAGACATAAGCACTAATGAAGTTATTTGTGGCATAAATAAGTCCTACAAAATTCACATTGTTCTACATTCTTGAATGTATCCTGGATCATTCAATTACTCAGTGGCGGTCTGTGAGTTTCACACAACGCCTTCAGTGATGTCAGACTCGAATAAATACCCCTCATGCACACACATACGCATTACTGTGGTACACAGGCTATTTTCCGGAGTAGTTAAACATCAATAAACTCACATCAGCAATTAAAACGTGTCATTATGCGTGACACTGTCAAAACTTAAAATAATTAATAATCATTTAAACAAATATCCACAAATTCTACAAATCCAAATTACAAATCGCAGTTTAATAAGGAGAACATCATCTTATTTCTTTACAATTAACTGAATACAAAAAAAAAAAAAAACACAAACAGATTTTGAATATGTTTATGTCTTCTGAAATAATTTTATAAAATGCTTGCACTCACCTGCGCTGGCCGGTGACTCAGCCCCTTTGCGGTGTAAGGAGACCTCTGCCTAAACAAGGAGCAAAACTTAAAAGCAGGAAACAACAAAAACATGCAGGCGAGTGGCTCCAAGACAGAGAAGCAGATCCCTTCACGGAACCGTTGAAAATCTCTTACCTAGATATCTTTTATAATAAAACGGTATTTCAAGTGTAAACTCAGATTGTTATCATATTTCATTATCTACACTTTGACTTTAATTCGACTTCTAATATGCCGCTAATATGGATGACCGCTGCCCGCGAGATTTCAAAGGATGGAAAGGGGTTAACTGTTGAATTACTATACAGTGGACCCCCGTGTTACAGCGTCCCTGGCTAACATTTTTTTCATGTTTCGATGAGTTTTTTCTTCCCCTCTTTATGGTATTTTACCAGTTTTGCAACAAAAACAACTTTCATGACCCTAGACGATTAACCCGCGGATCCCAAATGGGAATTGACCCCAACCAGGCACAAGAGGTGATTGTTGCGGAGTTTATTAACAAAAGGAGCACGCAAGGCGTGGGGAAAAACAAAAACAGTCCGAAGGTAAAGTAGCAAACCAAAGTACCAACGCCAAGCAAGACGAGAACGTATGGATCTTAAGTCCACGGGAAAGAAGGGCAGCAAAGAGGGCGTGAGTCCAATGGGGATGGCTGCAAACAAAGAAGCAACAGAAATCGTTCACAAGCAGATAAACATATCACGCACAAAGTACAAACCAAAATGACTCGAGAAGGCCAGACGTGAGGTTGAGCGCTGGGATTCACAGGATGGCAAGCGAGCTTGGCAAAGGAATAACCCGGCAAAGGCTCGTATATGCCGGCCAGCTTATAAAGCCCTGTGATGAGATGTGCAACAGGTGTGAGTGTCCGATGGTCCCGACCCATACGGAGGAAGGGGACTCAGTCTGCAAATCAACACAAACTAAAAAAAAAGGCAAGAAACGTGACAGGTAGTTGGCTGTATTTATGTTGTTTTGTCTCCATTTGCAGGCGTTTTTAGGTAATTGCACTTATTTTCTGTTACTGTCTAACTGCCTCCATGCGACGTATCACTACAATGCTGGTCTGCTATTGGTCGGCGTTTCCTCACGAAGATGCTGGTCTGCTGGTGGTCGGCCTCACTCGTTTCAAATGGCGGAATGGTAAAGCTTTGTTCTATCGTGAGTGGTTACAAAACCGTATTTATACTGCATTTTACTGCTTAATTCAAACTTGAATGGGTTAGCCATGGGTCCCAAGATTGCTGGTGATGTTGAAGAGCAAAGTAAAAAGATGATTTATATGGAAACGAAGCTGGAGATAATCAAGAAATAAGAAACTAGCCTTGCCTAAGCTACCCTTACAAGGGAATATGGGCATAACATGTGCCACTCAAAGGTAAATTAATCCTTTTCATATTTTTTATTTATGATGTTTTCAGAATTTATACATGTATATTATATATACATAGCACTTACGATACTATTTTGTTACCAATTTTTAATAGGTATGTACATTTTTAAAGTTTTTACCTGGGGTTCTAAATGCATTAGCTATTTAACATAGGTTTGGATTGCCCGCCAAATGGTGAATTCACTTGACGAGCCCAACCGCGGAACGGATTAATCTCGTAACACGGGGGCCCACTGTGTAAGATTTAATAACTACTAAAAGATTTAAGTAAATTACTGTACTGCAGTAGTCTGACGTCCCTGTCAAGTGCATTTATAGTTACCTTGTCCGTCTGGCATTCAAAAACCATCACAGCCCGTCTCCACAAAATGTTTTTTTTTTTTTTCAATGAATGGAAAGGGGTAACTGTTCATTTACTATATAAGATTTAAAACAAAACTGGTGAGTTTGATACAGGCGGACATTTTTCAGTCATTCTGGATTTGAAAAGTATGAAAAGAGCATGTGAACGTACCACGGCTTATTGCAAACAAACAAGCTAGACAAGAAGCAATAGCTAATCGCCCTCTTGATATGCAGGCACAACGCAAGCTCTTTGTAATCGTTTACTCGTTGCTT
Source organism: Hippichthys cyanospilos (assembly GCF_059441005.1). Taxonomy (NCBI): domain Eukaryota; kingdom Metazoa; phylum Chordata; class Actinopteri; order Syngnathiformes; family Syngnathidae; genus Hippichthys; species Hippichthys cyanospilos. The sequence goes on from NC_142373.1 coordinate 5,431,650, forward strand.
TTCGTAAAGCTAAGCGTGCACTCCTCATGTCTTCCTATTCTGAGGCTATTTTTTTGTTTCTTAAAGCAACTTGGACTTGTCTGTTCTACGAATCATTCTTATGAAGAGATCGTTTACGTCGTCTGTTCTGCCTACAGTAATATATGTTCAGAAATGTTTCCAAATGTTGTAGTTCTTTTGTTCTGTTTACAAGATAGTTCTGTTTACAATCACGTGTTTGTTCCATATATTTAGCTTCCGTTTTCTACTCTTATTTTGAAGGCGCAAACAGGAAGTCGCTGTGTGTAACGGTAGCATATAGGCCGTGCTTAGAAAACAACGTGCGCAACTTACCCACCTCTGGCTGGACATCATGTTTGTCTTCGTGTTTTCTTGTCCCTCCGAACGCAATGGCTTTTCACTCTGAATGTTCATGAACCTCAAGTCACCCCAATTGTAATAAAGGGACCAAGACGCTCAGCTACCTGGCTCATGAAACTAATGAGTTTGGCTTGCTGTTGAACAAGGTTCACATACCACGTGTATACAACACATTGTTCAACACATGATAACAGTACAGTGAAAAGCCATATCAGCAGTTGGTGCAGGATAAAGCACACGGCATAGCAATGGACAACGTGCAGGAAGAAAAAGCTTATCCTGAATTCAAATCGTCATCCAAAGCTAGCACTAGTTCCAAACATTCATCTGCTAAGTTATCCTCAAAGTCCAGTGTTCTGGAAGCAGCAATTTTGGCAAGAGCCTCTGCAGAAGCTACAAATGTGAAAGCGTTGTACAGCAAAAGGCAATTGGAAATAAAGAAACAACAAGTGAGGCTAGAATTGGAAAAAGCAGCACTCGAGGCAGATTTGGAGCTATTGGAGATGGAGAAAGAAGCGGCAGCTGCTACAGCAAAAGCAAAGTTCAGGAAGCAGCTGTTGAGCAAGGCAAAGCAGAAAGCGTCATGAGTTTCGTCCCACCTCAAGTCGTGAGAGAAAGGACTAATGCAGGTGCAACACCAAACTCAGCTGAAGCCGCAAGTGCTCTTTGGAGCTCTTTGAACCCTCTCACATACCACATGAGGACTTGCGCAGGACTAACTGAAATCCTTGGTAGGAAAGCAGTAGGGTTCCAAATCGAGCCAGTCGGCGGAGGCCTACGGCTAGACCTCCCTCCCCTCATTGAATGCGACGAGATAATGTTCAATAGAGGAGAAATTCCTACACCTGAAGTAGCTCTTGCTCACGCTCATTTGAAAGACCTAGCTCCATTCATCCCACAGCACGATCCAGATGCTCAAATCATAGTTTTACTGGGCCGAGATATCATACAAGTCCACAAGGCACGACAGCAGGTTAACGGACCCCACAATGCTCCATTTGCTCAGCGCTTGGATCTAGGCTGGGTAATTGTGGGTGAAGTATGTGTGAATGCTCACAAGTCAACCGTCAGTGTCTATAAGACTCACATGCTTTGCAATGGTCGCCCGTCTCTCCTCACTCCTTGTCCTAACAGCATAACTGTCAAAGAGAAACCATGCTACGGCGGGGAGCACAAGAATGGCCTCTTCAAACGCAGCTCTAACTCCAATAAAGTGGAAGAAAAACTTGGAGATGACGTTTTCAAGCGCACGGAGCACGATAAGTGTGCCATGGCTTTCGAGGATGAGTCCTTTTTTAAAATAATGGAGAAGGAGGTCCACCAGGACAAAAACAATAACTGGGTAGCTCCTTTACCGTTCAAGTCCCCTCGCTTGCCACTTCCAAGTAACAGAGACCAAGCATTGTCAAGACTCAACTCCTTAAGACGCAACTTAATTAAGAACCCTCAAATGAAAGAACAGTTCTCAGAGTTCATGAATAGGCTGTTCGAGAATAATCATGCAGAGACTGCTCCACCCATCGACGACAACACAGAATGTTGGTATCTGCCTATTTTTGGAGTATATCACCCTCAGAAGCCCGGACAGATACGGGCTGTCTTCGACTCAAGCGCTGAACAATTTGGTGTTTCTCTAAATTCAGTACTGCTTACAGGCCCAGATCTCAATAACAGCCTCCTTGGCGTGCTGATTCGATTTAGAAAAGAGCTCATTGCAATCACAGCCGATATCCAGCAAATGTTTTATGGGTTCCTTGTCAGACCAGATCACAGAGACTATTTGAGGTTTTTGTGGCACAAAGACAATGACTTGTCAAAAGAAGTACAGGAGTACCGCATGCTGGTACACGTTTTTGGAAACAGCCCATCACCAGCAGTAGCAATTTATTGCCTGCATAGAGCCGTCCAGAAAGGTGAGCCAATGTTTGGAACGGACACAAGGCCCTTTATGGAGAGACATTTTTACGTAGATGATGGGTTGATCTCGCTTCCCAACGAGTCCGCAGCCATAGATCTACTCAAGCGCACATGTGCATCCTTGGCCGAGTCCAATCTCAAACTCCACAAAATCCCTTCGAACAGTGTTACAGTTATGCAAGCCTTCAAACAGGAAGACTTGGCTACCGATATCAAAGATTTAAACTTTGACAATGACACTCTACCAGCTCAAAGAAGTCTGGGTTTGTACTGGGACATAAACACAGACTCCTTCACGTTCCGTGTAGCTGTTAATGACAAACCTTACACCCGCCGTGGGGTTCTCTCAGTGATTAACAGTATCTTCGACCCCTTGGGATTAGCATCACCGGAGACAATTAAAGGCAGACAGTTGTTACGCAAACTGTTAGATGGAGTCCAAGATTGGGACGCTTCTCTCCCTCAAGAGAAAATGGACACATGGGAAACATGGAAAATGTCCTTGCAAGATCTAGACAGTCTCAGGGTCCCACGCTGTTATGTCCAAGCCTCTCTTTCCCAGTCCACTTACACCGAACTGTGTGTATTTTGCGATGCCTCAAGCTGGGCTATTGCGGCAGTAGCATATTTGAAAACAGTCAATGCGAAAAAACATTGTGAAGTCGGGTTTGTGATGGCAAAGGTGAAGCTTTGCCCCCAGCCAGAACCCACCATACCTCGCCTCGAACTTTGCGGGGCTCATTCTAGATGAACTTGATCACAAGCCAGATGCCAGAAAATTCTACTGCGACAGCAAAGTAGTTCTTGGATATATTAGCAATGACTCAAAACGTTTTTATGTTTATGTACATAATCGTGTTCATTGTATACGTCAGTCAATATCACCCCAGCAGTGGCACTACATAACATCAGAACAAAACCCAGCAGACATCGCCACCAGGTCAGTTCCTGCATCACAGCTCATGATACAATGTGGTTTAAGGGACCAGACTTCCTTTACAAACTGCCTGTACCTGAGACCTTCGAAATGGATGTTGAAATCAGACAAGTGACGACTCTCACTACACAAATTAAGAAAAATGGACTCTCGCCAGAACGCGTCCAACGCTTCTCAATCTGGAACTCACTGGTACGTGCTATTGCCTTTTTAATTCATCAAGCTCGTTCCCATTCATCTTGCAGTCCATCAGCTCATTCATGCAAAGGTTGGCATCAATGTACTAAGCCACGCACTCCAGAGGAACTGGAAGCCGCCAGTAACCTTATTCTCCAGTCTGTTCAAAGAGATGCCTTTCCTAACAAATATGCTACCATACAAGCTAATCAAACCGTCCACAGCTCAAGCACAATCGTATGTCTTGATCCTTACATGAGCGACGGCCTCATCAAGGTCGGAGGTCGCCTGAAACATGCTTCATTGAACATAGCCTTCAAGCATCCAATTGTTCTCCCTAACAAGCTTCATGTGACTAAGCTGCTTGTCCGACACTACCATGCTAAAGTTGCGCATCAAGGAAGGCAATTTACGAGAGTGCGATTCGACAAGCTGGACTGTGGGTCATAGGTTGCAAAAGAATGGTTTCATCCATAATCCACCATTGCATAACATACAGAAAACTCAGGGGAAGACTGGAGACCCAGAAAATGGCCAATCTACCGCCTGAGAGACTTGAAACTTGTCCTCCATTTTCGTATGTCGGGTTGGACGTATTCGGCCCATGGTCAGTAGTCACTCGGTGCACCCGAGGTGGTGCAGCAGAAAGCAAAAGATGGGCAATCCTTTTTACATGTATGTCCACTAGGGGCGTACATATTGAAGTAATCGAATCAATGGACACCTCGAGTTGTGTGAACGCAATCCGCAGATATTTTGCGATATGTGGCCCAGCAAAGCAGATGCGATCAGACAGGGGCACTAACTTCATCACTGCAAGCGTGGAATTGGGCAAGGCACAACCTAAGAAAGATCTTCCAAACATCGTCAACTATCTTCATGCCAACGGTTGCACCTGGGAGTTCAACCCCTCGCATGCCTCCCAAATGGGAGGTGTCTGGGAAAGGATGATTGGGGTAACCAGCAGAATATTTCACTCTATACTTTTGCAAAACAAGCACACTTGTCTGACACATGAAGTGCTTTGTACTCTAATGGCTGAAGTGTCATCTATAATGAATGCAAGAACCTTAGTTCCAATCTCAACAGACCATTCTTCACCATTCTTATTATGTCCTGCAATGCGCTTGACCCAAAAGAATCATTTTCCCCCTCCGCCGGGAGACTTTTGTGGAAAAGACTTACTCAAAAGCCAATGGAAACAAGTCCAAGTGCTTGCCAACGAATTTTGTAGTCGCTGGAGAAACGAGTATCTCAACACTCTCCAAGCAAGACGCAAGTGGCATACGGCACATCGCAACCTCCAGCCAGGTGACATCGTACTGCTTAGACAAACTCAAGTACCCAGAAACAGGTGGACTATGGCTATCGTCACATTTACATTTCCAAGCAACGATGGAAAGGTCAGAAAGGTCGAAGTGAAGACATCAATCCAAGGTGTCTCCAAAACTTTCTTACGTCCTATCTCGGAATGTCGTCATGCTTCTCGAGAATGGAGAGACTGATAAAAGACAGTATTAGAGGGTGAAATGAGTCTTTACGTTTGTCGTAATTACTATAAATCATATCAACATAATGCAGTGAAATAGAACTATTAAATGTTGTAAAGTGTTAGAAAAAATAAAAAGTCATCTGACTGTTGTAACATTGATATCACATTAGTAAAAATTTTATGGAAAACATGTTGTCCCGACAGGTACATACACAAAGCGATACTGTATTATAGAGTGAAACAATGCATCTAACGTTTATGTTATGTATTCATATAATTAAAATAAATCATAAATCCAAAACGTGCAATAGAAGTATTGAAAAAAAAGGTCTACAGAGTGTTGTAATATTCATACATCATTAGTAAAAATATATTATGGAAAATGCAGTTCAGTAAAACCTTTTGCATATATTTGTGATACGTCCTTGATACGTTTTACAACGTTTTTTTTTTTTTTTCATCCAAAATGGCAATGGTAAAAGTCATTCTCAAATATAAAAGTGGAGAGCAAAATAAATGTTACCACCATTGGTAAAAAAATCTAGAAAAATTCTATTCACATACACACAATTAATAATTTAATTGATAAATTCACTTTTAAGAAGTATCATATAAGTGAAAAGCTATACGGTTTCAAGAAGAACGAGTCCAAGTTCTATTGCAATATTGGAGATTTTGAAGGAAATTGCGACTAATATGTATGACAAATAATTCCCAATTTTGATTTTCATAGATTTGAAGAAAATATTTGTGACTATATATCATACTGTATTGAATGGATTTTTTTTTTTTTTTAAAGGACTGTTATATAAATGGATAACAAGTTACCTGGATGATAGAAATGAGTGCAATTTACTGTAATAACAAACAGTCACTTCAGCTCACGATACCACATAGGATCCCTCAAGGCTCTGTGCATGGTCTTATATAATTTACATTATATATTAATGAGAGTTGCGGTGTTTGCTGCTCTGGAGTGAGTCTCGAACAACTTATGATCTTACTTACTTACTTATGTTGACTTAGTTGAATTCAAAATGGCACAAATGATGTACTGTATATAACATATAATGGCCAACTTTGCTACAGTATCCAGAAGCTTTTCGCTATGAGAAAAGGCTATTATAGTTTGAAGGGGCACAAGCGATTTAAAAAAAGTTTAAGAACTAACATAAGGAAATGTGTGTCTCTGTAAAAGGTGCTAATGTATGCACTAGAACTAGTATTTGGTATGATGTAATAGAGAACAAATATAAAGTTTATATAAACATATAAACTGTGATATCATTGATGATGCCCCCCCCCCTTTTTAAATTGGCTTTCATTATCTTTTATTGACTAGTCTGTATTATTAAAGGTCAAGTGCTCATTGGCTGTCATGTTTGTAAATTTCCGTTTGTTATGTTTTGAACCCTGTAAAAGATAACTATATACAAAGTGATTTTTACTAGAAGTATTTAATTGCCATTTTACAGTGGTCAAATATAAACACATTTTTCTAATACTGTACCTATGTTAGCTGCTATAGCCTGTGCACATATTTTGTTTTAAAATTCAGATACCCACTCCAAAAAAAAAAAAAGAAAACATGAGTCAAAAGCACATTTATTCAGGTTTCAAAAAAAGGCAATTGCTGCAGCATCTTCTTGGACTGAAATCTGATATGAATTCACTGAGCTCTCCTCTCTTTCTCTGTCCCCAGTAGCCGTTTGTGTCTTTAAAAATTACATTGCAGTGACTGCAGGTGATGAGGCCAAATGGGATCCTGTATGTTTCTCTGAATTCTGCAGAGACATTTCACAAACACAAAAAACTAAACTAAGATGTAAAAAATATGTGTTGAACATCCCCTTTAAACTAACACAACATTCATTTTCATGTTGGTATTAATTGGTTACCATGACAATAAGATATTGTTCCAGTCACAAGCTCTACTTGTGTAATATTGGATTTAAAACTCAGACATACCTCTGTGATGAAAATTTGACTTGTTGTGAGTTTGCATATGTGAGACAACATATGCATACTCGCTGCTTTTGGCACAGATGCCGCAATAATATATATATAATATGAACCTTGGATAATGGGCAGAATGGTCCGGCCCACTTGACATCTCCCTAGGCCGTATGTGGCCCACAATGCGAAATGAGTTTGACACCCCTGATCTATACGGTACACCAGGATTAAGGCCTTCCTGGAAAAAATAATTACGCGTCCCCTTTTTTCTTATAAAGGCAAAACCCCACCCCAGGGGGTGTGTAGTTCTTTTGGTGCCATTTTTGGAACTACACGCCCCCGTCCTACATCCTGCAATCAGACCCCTCTCGTCGTCACTTGGGTAAAGAAGGCTTCAACAAAGCATTTCTGAAGACCTCCATTTCAAACAAGTTGGACGGGTCCAAAGAAAAGTAGCGAGTATGTTTGGAGAGGACGTCTGTGATTTCAATGGGAAGAGCTATTTGTCGTGTCACATTGTGATGATGACTTTTAGGGCGTTTCGACAAATTCATATTCAGCTGTGTCAAAAAAATAAATAAATAAAGCACTGAAACTTCACATTGTTTTATTGTTGCACATGAGTTTCAGCATGTGAGTCACATGTCTCATAACATCACAGATTAAGTCTAATGAATCGTGGCGCTCCCGAACACAAATTAACCGTTGTTCAAAAACCCTTTGGCACACTCAGCGGGTGCTTGATTCTCAATTTAGTAGGTCCTTGTGTTGATATGATGCACAAAGTTCAAATTTACAAGTGATGCAAAACCCATTTAATTCAAGCCTTGTAGTTGGTTATAGTTAGTTTTACACGATGCTCACATGTTTCTATGACTGCACTGATCAAAGTATTTTTTAAAGCGCCCCCAAAAAAATCAACCTTTTGGAGATTTTAACCATATTCCAATGTTAATTTCTCACCGTAAACATCCCCAAAGTATTATACACCTTAAGATTGGTTTATGCTTGACGCGTTTGCGAGCTACGTGCGGCTCCATGAGTCAAAATGATGTCATTTCAGTAAATACGCTCCTCGGCGAAGCATATGCCCAATTTTCCGCAAGGCATACCTTCCGGGATTTCTTTACCGTGCGCAGGCGCCACGCAGAAAACACGGCTGATGAAAGATTGCTTATGAAAGTTCGCCGGTACAAACACATTTATGAGTCGGCTGAAAAGGACTACCGTGACTTAAATAAACAACAATAAACAACAATAAACAACAATAAACAACTCCTGCAGAGCACGCGCACTGAGGAGAGATGAGGATTCTGTTAAAAAAAAAAAAGCTTGGAAGTATGTAGATCAGTGGTCCCCAACCTTTTGATCACCGCGGCCCGGTCGACGCCTTAGATTTAGACTGCGGACCGGAGGGGGGGTTGCTCCTGTAAAACCAAATCATTCTTCTCACTACGCCTCAGATTTATATTGCGGACCGGCGACCGGGGGGCGGCTGGTTGCTTTAAAAACCACACCACAAACGTATGGACGGGGCTTTCTGTCGCTGTTGTAATTTATATCCACTTTTTTTTTTTAATCGTGCAAAGAGAGGGGAGGGGAGTGGACAGAGCTTGCTGTGCACTTTACGGTAGATCCGGAAGGAAGAGCATTGCTGAGAACTTTCACTTTTCTGGGATGTGACAGCCAATATTTTCAACAACAGCACCTTTATTCTTTGCGGCAATACTCGCCTGCAAAAAATAAAACTTTCAATGTCACAATCGAGTGGCCGAGACCGTGCTAAATATTGTGCTGACAATGCTGCGCTATCGTTAGCTTAGCACAGTAACTACGGTTCAACAGCTGTTAAGTGAAGCAAACGCTGCACATACCAGTTGTCCCAAGTTCTCGCTTCCGCCTTTCGACAAGCCAGGTGACGGTTCTTGCTTGGCTCTGTTTCGTATTGAAAGCTCAGCTGGTCGTGCTGGATCGCTCCGGGTGACCGCAAAGCGGCCGCCATGATTCATTCCTGCCCCCTGCTTGAGCCATTGAATGTTCCCGAAGTTGATTGGCGGTGGAAAAAGTACATCAAAAATTACTTCACGCAAAAGGCAAAATTTCGCTTCTCGTGACCGCGCGCGGCCATTTGCGTCGCTCCATTCGCTTTCATCGCGTCGCCCGACGTGCCTTCGCGCCCAGTCACGCGAACTCCATTAAACTAAATCATCTCCAAAACATTATTTCGGGTGCAGCCTACGCGGCCTGGAACCAGTTGATCCACGGACCGGTACCGGTCCGCGGACCGGGGGTTGAGGACCGCTGATGTAGCTGGTTTGAATCTACGACAGGGGTCTCAAACTCAATTTACCTGGGGGCCACTGGAGGCAAAGTCTGGGTGAGGCTGGGCCGCATCAGGATTTCCACAAGAAAAGCGCTGATAAATCATTCTAATGTTCACAAATATCTTTATTTTTAACACAAAATAATGAATTAAATAAATGAATTAGAAAACAAATGTCTGATTTAACGGTTCTTTAACTTTTAACTTTATGAACATGAATGAAACATTGAACTTGAACTATTCTGAAAATGGCTTCTCTTGCCTACTTCTTGCTGCTAGAGACCTGGCAGCGCTTCTTCTCACATAGCCGAGCCACGTTTGGCTTGAGGGAGGAAGCAGTGGAGACCCTCAGGAGGGCATGAAGATGCCCATCCGTAAGTCTGGACCTGTACTTGGACTTATTGAAGTTCAAGGCGGAGAAGAGGTTCTCACACAAGTATGTGCTCCCAAAAAGGCACATGGTCCGCTTGAACATTTTGGAAAGTTCAAGGAAGCTGGGGGTCAACTCTCTCAAAAATTGCCCAAGCTTGTCTGCTTCTCCACTCATCTCCCTGAACTTGGCTTTGAGTGCAGAGTTGCACTGCAGGTCAATGAGCTCCATTTGAAGCAGAGGAGGGGCATCTTGCACATCAAAGGAGAAGGGGTCCGAAAAAATTTGGAATGTGGCTCTGTGCGTCTTGAAATCTGCAAACCTGTGATCAAATTCCTCCTGTAGCTTCAAAATGGCTTCAACATACTTCTCACCACTGAATGGTCTGCCTTCATCCATGAGTGACTTGCATGCTGGGAAATGGCAGAGGTTTGTCTGAGAGAGGTGGGCTTTCCACAACACAAGTTTTGTGCAGAATGCTCTCACTTGGTCATAGGCAGCACTGACAAGTTGCCCCTGGCCTTGTAGCTTCTTGTTCAGAACATTAAGCTCATGTGTGATATCAACAAGAAAAGCTAAGTCCATGAGCCATTTGGAATCACTTAGCACAGGAACAGCCACCCCACCCTTCTCCATGAAGTCTTTTACTTCTGTTCTCAACTCAAAAAATCTCTTCAATACGTTTCCCCTGCTGAGCCAACGTACCTCAGTGAAGTAGAGGACATCCCCATATTCTGACTCCATTTCCTCTAAAAAAGCACGGAACCTTCTGTGCTTTAAGCCCCTGGATCTGATTTGGTTGATGCATTTCACGACGACAGACATCACATTGTCAAACTTCAGGCATCTGCTGCAAAGGGCCTGCTGATGGACGATGCAGTGCAGAGCTATGGCCTCCTCCACACCCTCCTCTTCCAGTTTTTTTTTTGAACAAGTGCAACCAGTCCATTCTTCCTCCCTATCATTGATGGGGCTCCATCAGTTGTTATTCCAACAAAGCTCTTCCATGGCAAACCAGCTTTCTCAATGGCATCACACAGGTGGTGAAATATTTCCTTAGCAGTGGTCTGGCCATGCATTGGAATTACTGTGAGCAACTCCTCCATCACTTCAAAATTGTCATCAACACCACGGACATATATTGCGAGCTGGGCAGTGTCTGTGATGTCTGTGGTCTCATCAAGAGCCACTGAATATACACTGAAACATTTTGCTTTATAGCACAGTTGATCATAAATGTCACTTGACAGTTCAGAAATGCGCTCTGCCACGGTGTTGGCAAAAAGGCTGATGTTGTTAAACTGACCTTTCTTTTCTGGACAGACAATATGTGCAGCCTGTAATAGGCACTTTTTGACAAATTCACCTTCTGTGAATGGTTTTCCTGCTTTAGCAATCATCTCGCTAATGGCATAGCTGGCTTCGACTGCTGCATTATTTTCTTTGGTTGCTTTCTTAAATAAATCTTGTTGCCTCAGTAGACGTTTTTTAAGACTGTCAACCTGGTTGGCTCTCTCATCTCCCTGGTATTTTTCGTACTCCTCAGCATGTCTAGTTGTATAATGACGTTTCAAATTGTATTCCTTGTGCACCGCAACTTTTTCAGTGCAAATAAGACACGTTGGGGTGCCCCTGTGCTCAACAAAAAAATATTGCACTCCCCACTTTTCCTGAAATTGTCTGTGCTCATCGCCAACCTTTCTCTTTACTGCAGGATTTGAAAGCGACATCTTTGGGGCTCTGTAACGTGTGATTCCACCGGGAGTCCGTCTCGGGTTTAACGGGGGTGTGGCTCATACGCACGTTCGCTTTCTGATCGTTATCAGAGAAAGGCGTGTATATGGCAGGGAGATCTGGGTAGCATTGTAGTGAAATTTAAACCCACTTTTCCAAAATAAAAAAGTAAAATCGTATATAAATACGGCGTAGTTGAGTGAGGGGAAAGCACTCGGCTGGTCACCCAACCCCTTATATGTCTAAATCTGCCATAGAGTTCCGTTAACGCAGTCGGTAAATCCTTTACTTGAGGGGCGGAAGGACACTAAATCGACATTGAGGGCTCTCGGCCACCGTACCTAATGATACAAATGCGGAAGAAATTTCAACGTTATTATGGGCGGGGCGAACTAGGGTAATTACCTTATCGTGATTGGTTCGTTAAGCTTCGCACACAACAACCGTTTTGCGGGCCGCACTAATATTAATCTTTCATATCAAGACGGGGGCCGCAAATTATCGTCCCGGGGGCCGCAATTGGCCCGCGGGCCGCAAGTTTGAGACCCCTGATCTACGAGGATTCTCTACTTCTGTTATAGAATAGTGCTTTTTGTATGCCGTAAACGCTATTTACTGCCACCTATAGTATGGGAGAATACCCACTGACTGCGGGGCAGAAAGAAGCACTGAGTAGAAAGTGCTGCAAAACGCGTGCCGGCGAGCCGAGTGGAGGATGCACGCATCAAGCATAAACCAAGCCTTATACTCCTTGCATTTCTAAGAAATCCTTGTTTATTCTGCACTCAAGCCCCGACACGGCCCATATTATTCGAGGAGATGTTCACCTTTTTATTTTCGCTTTCATCGTTAGGGAGAAGAAATTATGCATAACGTTGACCAAGGAAAGAGCTATAATTAATTTATCACAAAGTTTTACTGCAGAAAATGTTAAAGATATATGTCAGTGTTTGCATCACTCATTTCATAGAGGACTGCTTTGCCAATACATGTGTGGATTTGCCTTAAAATTACAAATGAAAGCTGATGTACATTCCACAAATGCACACTGTGGGAATGGCAGTGGCCAGGTAATGAGGGATATCTGGTTTCCTCCAAATATAACACCTGGCATTCACACCAAAGAGTTTGGTCTTTGTCTTATCAGAACAAAGAAATTTGTTTCTCATGGTCTGACAGCCATTCAGGTACCTTTTGGCAAAATTGTGCTGCTGTGTTACTTTTACTAAGGCCTTTTGTCTGGCCACTCATACAGACCTGATTGGTCAATTGCTGCAAAGATGATTGTCCTCAAGTATGATCAGTGCAAAAATGATGCACTGAGTTCAATTTCGAGCTTCATGGCAAAGGCTGTGAATACTTTCAGTATGTAACTATGATTTCTTTCTTTATTGTTTTAAAAAAAATGTTAGAAAAAATATCACATTGTAAAACAAGGTATGGTGTTTAGAATTTTGAGGTAAGAGAACGGTTTAATACAACTTGAAATTAGGTTGTAAGATTACTTAGTGGAAAACGTGAAGTTTTGTGAATACTCTCCTTTATATGTGTCATGGAAAAATTCAATCACATAAAAGGCCAGTTTGCCGGGAGACGTCTTGCCGATTCATAAATAAACATATACATGCACAACCTTTTGCTGTCTATCAGTTTGATGTTCAATTCTTAAACATATTTTCACTCATCGTTTATCTGGATTATCAGTTGAAGCTTATGGGCTTCCCATGCAAGCCATCAAGGTAATTTATCTTGGCAGTAATCCCTCAATTTTAATGCTATTCCATGGGGGGGTTGGGGGCACGTTAAACTAATGATTAATGATGTATTGATTTGGGCTGTTTTCTACCACTTAAGCAAGGTGTGCTGAGTTGACAGCACACTTGCTTATCCAAACCACACAGCCTGCTCTTAGAATTGTTTTCTGCAGTGAAATAAAATCTTGTTTTATCCATTTGCAAAACCATGTCTTTAGCTGTGTCAAATTTTAAAACTTTTTAACTTTAAAATAGAAAGCTTTGATAATGGGTCTCAAATTATGGGCTTAAAAAAAAAAGCATTTTTCCTTCTGGAATTGATGGTGCCCTAACATGAAAAGTCAACTTTGTGGAGCTTTTAACCATGTTCCAATGTTGATGTGTCACCCTAAAACAGAAGTGTCAAAATACGGCCCGCGGGCTGGAAACAGCTGCAAGGAGGTTTTATTTTTTATTTTTATTTATTTATTTTTTTTATGAAATGCAATTCAAGAATCATCCACTATGGGGAGCACACTGTTATGGTCATAGTTGTAATCCACCTGCATCATCGAGACAGATCAAACAGCAGATGGTCGATCAATTCCCCATCTACTGCTTGCTGCGATGTTGTTATTACCCTGTGCTCTACCTTTATATTACACCCTCATTAACAAAGAAGCATTTAGATAATATAGAACTATCGATGTCAATTTTCTGCTGGGTAGCCAAATATATGCACTTGCCTACTTTTGTTTTGTTTGAGCATTGCTATTGCAATTATTGCTTTATTTATTTGCATTAGAAGACTGAACACTACTTACCAAATTTGTCTGTTCGCAAACAGATATGCTGCATAGACATTACAGCCAATGCCGGCGGGAGGTATCCGTTTATGATGCAATACGCGTAATATTTGTTGCACATCTTAATGACGACTATTTATTCAACAGTTGTATTTTAATGTTGCATTGTCATTTTGGGTACCCTCAACCCACACTGCCTTGGTGTAATAGTGTTCTGGCTCGTTTTATCAGTCAGTCTTTAAAACACTATCTGATGCACATGTGATGTGATGATGTGTGGATTATTCGTAGCTACTAGGGGTGAGAATCTTTGACTTTCTCATTATTTGATTCCAATTTTTGGGTCTACAGTTCGATCCTGAATCAATTTTTGATTCAAAATGATTCAATTCTATTAAAAATGATTGCTCAAACCCAGTAAAACAAAGATGTTAGTTCTTGGCCCTGCTCATGATCACCAGTTTAAGAATACCACTTTGAATCTGGATTATTGTACTATAACCCGAAGTGGCTCAGCAAAAAAACCTCGGCGTGATATTCAACTCTTTCTCTTCAAACATGTTAAGAACACTAAGAGGACTGCATTCTTTCACCTTAGCAATACTGCCAAGATTGTAACATATTGTTTTCTGGACTTCCCATGTCTTGTATCAAAAGTCTGCAGTCAGTACAAAATGCAGCAGCGAGATGTTTGACAAAGACAAGAAAGTTTGAACATATTACCCTGATACTAGCCAACCTGCATTGGCTTCCAGTACACCAGAGATGTGATTTTAAGGTGTTGTTAATTACCTATAAAATTTTACACAGTTTGGCTTGTTGCTATCTCGTCAACTTAGTATCACCGTATGCTCCGTCCTGACTACTTAGGTCACAAAACGCTGGTTTGTTGATGACCCCGTGGGGTAAAAAGAAGTCTGCTGGATCCAAGGCGTTTTCCAGTGCTCTGGAATACTCTACCTTTGGAAGTTCACACAGCCACCTCAGTAGAAATCTTTAAATCCCGACTAAAAACACATTATACACTAATGTATTTCGTTAATGGATCTTTCTAAATGCAGCTTTCTTCTTCTCCTTGCTGCCCCCTTATCCAGGTCTAGGGAAGGGGCTAAATGGTAAGAGAAGAACCGAACACTGTCATGCGTAACTGAGCTGATCGATCAATGTGAGCTTTAAGATAGACCACCTCCTCTGCGGCGGTTTGTTCGAAAGAACTGAGGAATTGTGAAATGATTGCTCTGCAAATACTTAAGTGTCTCTTACTGAGCCTGGAGAGACGTTTCTTAGCTGTACATAGAGGCAAATTGGAAGCCTCTGTTCTTAAACACTCCTCCATGGATGCCTTATTTTTTTTTCTGATTTGATCTGTTAGATTCATAGTAGACGTGAAATATAGATACATTTCTAGCATGCACACAGATGGCCCATTCTGTCTGAAACAAAGAATCTAGAATCTCCAGTTAACTCTGTGGAGGCGTACATGAAATTTCTGTATGAATGTTGTCATGGCAACAGCATGAAAGGAATAAAACATCTGCCATGGCACTTACTGTGCGTATTACATCAAGCCCTACAGTTAAGTGCAGGTAGAGCTGTGAAAAATAAAGCAATAGCACCATTGTAGGACTTCCATGGCGCAGGTACACCGACTTGTCGAGTACAACCTGCTAAGAGGTAGGACTACTTCGAAGCTGGCTAAATCGTTTGAATGTCAAGGAGTGGTATTGTAGGATCCGAGAGCACCTGCAGAAACTAGCGGGTCTCCATTATTTATACTTGTGTTTCAAATGGTGACATAGTTATACAAACGGCGACGGTCTCCCGATGTCCTCAAAAAAGTCAAAACACAAAAAACGGATAGGGTCACTAGAAGAGAGTCAGAATGACGGAACATGGACCAATCACCTGGGGTAGTTAGGTGGGCGATCCACACACCAGATGAGAAATGCAAGGGACATGAAGTCAGATGGAATTCCTGGATGACACACAGAAGAGCAGGGTCGGAGAGCAACTGCAGGGCTTGTGTCATCTGATCTTGGACGGAGGGCGGCCACCGATCCTGCATCGCCGGACCTTTCCCACCTTGGCTGAAACGAAGGCCGCCACTGCGGGAACTGAGAGTGGCTGCCAGGCCTCCACTGCCGCAGTGGGTTTCAGTGCGTCTGACGACTGATGCATAGGATCCAGGGCATCCAGCCATAGAAGTAAGGGATCCAATCTTGGTCAGAAGATATTGTCACAGAGAGGTATTGCAGGATCTAAGAGCAACTTCAGCAAGTAACAGGTTTCCATTATTTATTTACGAAAACAAAGAAGGACTAAATGCAAATGTACTAAGTACTTTTATCCAGGATAGTTATCTTCTGACAAAGGCTTCACAAAACGAACTCGCCCCAAAACGCTACGGTGCTTTTAAAAACTTTGGGGGACAACCGAGTGGATACACTGTACATCTCAGTGTGAAGGGCTCCACAATGTAGAGGGAGAGGAAGAAAAATTGGGAAATATTGAAAAGACTGATCAATTGTGACCGTCAATTGTTTTGGTGAGTGCAAGGCTTTTCTTGATTTATTGTTTAATTTTTAATACGTTTGTGTTATTTTATTTCGTTCATATTAAATTAATAGTAAAGAAATAAAATGATGTTCTTCTTATATTAAACTGCGAATTGCAATTTGAACCATAAAAATTCGTGGACATTTATTTTTAAATTATTATTCATTCCTTTAGGTTTTGACAGCATCACGTATAATGACAAGTTTAAATGCGGGTTTATTAACGTGTAAATGCTCAGGAAAATAGCCTGTAGTAATGCGTCCGTATGCACATGAGGGTTACTTATTCAAATCTGACATCACTGAAGGTGTACGTGTGAAAGTCACAGACCGTCAATGTTTTTAAATAACCGTGACTTTAAAAATCATTATATATTGCCATTACGGTTATCGGCCCATGACTAGTTAGAACTACTGTGTGACTAAAGTGATGTTGTGACAGTATCTCATACCGCAGCTCAAGGGGGTGAATTAGCCGCTGAAATTCACTACCTTCACCATCAAAAATTGATTCATATCGAGCATAATGTAAATACCAAAACCTTGTGTTATTTTGGTAGCTCCCCACTTGACGGGTCCAGCGGCAATGCAAAAGTCATCTTTTCTCAGTTGGAAAACCAAAATGTTGCCACACAGATGATTCTCCTTTCTCCTTTTCAATTAATGGCTGATTGCAAATAACATTTTGGTGCATACCGTGCACCAATCATGCCTATCTGTCAACCTTGATGCCCTCCATTACACTTCAGGCTCAATAAGCCGTACCTTTCAAAAAAAAAAAAAAAAAAAAGGATGAGAAACCTTGTGGCGTTGGATATCACTGCACATATATATATATATATATATATATATATATATATATATATATATATATATATATATATATATATATATATATATATATATATATATATATATACAGTGAGCCCCCGGTTTACGAACTCCCTGTTTTACGAAATTTTCATCTTACGAACATGGACCACGGCGTTTTTTTTTCCCCTCTCACGCACAAACCTTTCGTCTTACGAACAATCCAACATGCCGTTCAGTGTGTCCGCACTATTTTTTTCACTTTGCTGCATCAACAAAAATAACTATTCTCGCACGGAAACGCAGATATGCTATTAGTCTATGCTATTGGTCGATTAAGGTCATAGTCATGGTCTCAGTCACGGAGATGCCGATATGCTATTGGCCGGCGTCACGTCAATCACAGAAATGCCGCAATACTATTGGCCGAACGCTTTCATCTAGCTTGATGGCACAGCTGATCGGGGTGTTGTGAAGACTTTGCAAACTTTATCTGTTAGACATGGCCTCTAAAATTGCAAATGGCGGTAAAGGAAGAAATAAGCGGATGATGACAATAGAAACAAAGCAGGAGATCGTAAAAAAATACGAAGGAGGCGCACGCATAGTTAACCTTGTTAGTGAGTATGGCCGTAACCGCTCGACAATATGTACATATCAATAACAAGGAAGCTATGATAGCAAGCAAGTCTTTTAAGGGCAAAACTTTCCTTGCCAGGGGACGGACCTCGGTCCACAACAAAATGGAGAGGCTTCTTCTATTATGGATTAAAGAGAAGGAAATCACCGGTGATATGTTCTCGTTTGAGAAAAGTTCTCGTTTAAGAAAATAAATAAATAAATTCTGCTGTTCATCTCTGCTCCCCTCCGCCTCCACCCACCACCAGCTATAGTCACGTCGCCCCAAAGGTAAATGTCATTTTTCCTTTATATATTTGTTATGTATTTAACTGTACAGTAGATTATGTTACTTATGTTTAATATGTGTTTATGTTACTAATGTTTAATATGTGTATAAAGTCGTGATGTTTGCTCACAGGTCTCGCTCTCCAGTGCCTGCCTGCCTTGTTTCTTTTTTTCCCCTGTGTTTCCTTGCATCTCTTATTAAACTAGGCGTGCCAGAGCAACGCAATGATTGGTCGGATCCAGGAGGGCCCATGATTGGTTGCTGTCGAGTGCACACCTGCTATATATTGAGACGAGATGGCAAACGACTTCTCGTCCTCCTCCGCTCCCAACCAGCCACGCAGTTGTTGTGTAATCAGAGCCGTAGTTGTGAACTGTCGTTTTTGTTGTACCTTTTCTTCCCTCCTGTTTTATGGAGTTAGGGAGGTAAGCATATTGTCTTTTGGTTGTTTTGTTTGCTAGGTTAGTTTGGTTATTTTGCAGACAGGATTGTTTTGTTTGTTGTTTTGGCCTTGGTTCACCCTGAGGTAATTGCTCCTATTTTTCAGTAACCACTTTTTCATGTAAATAAACATATCTTTTGTTTTCCAAACACCTGGTTCGTCGGCTGGCTGCATGGGAGTTGGGGAAGGCGGGGCCTTTTGCTCCTGTTGTGTCCAAGGCCCCTAGACTGGGACATAACAATATATATATATATATATATATATATATATATATATATATATATATATATATATATATATGGCACAGTATCTGGCATTCAGTATTTCACTGCCCTGTCACAGTTTAGCAAAATTGTTATATTGAACCCCTTCTGCCACAATTCTAAATTTGATGAGTTCCTTCTTTATCTTGGTTCATTCTATAGCACACACTGTATATATGTTTCTGTGTCAATCGGTGTCAAATAAGCCCCTTGGGCTCAATGGGAACACTTTGATAGTGCTGGACGAATTGATGTAATCCCCCTCTATGTTTGAATATGGCTTACAGATGCAAAGCGTTCGCACAGCTGCTTCACAGATAGCCACATGCAAACATCTACAGTCATGTTCATTAAAACAAAGATAAACCACCACCACCC
The DNA here is from genome assembly GCF_059441005.1 of Hippichthys cyanospilos. Lineage (NCBI taxonomy): Eukaryota > Metazoa > Chordata > Actinopteri > Syngnathiformes > Syngnathidae > Hippichthys > Hippichthys cyanospilos. Next base: position 5,450,810 of record NC_142373.1, read on the forward strand.
CGCTCAAAAAGCAGCCTCGGCTTATCTCCACATGCATTAAAGTGCAACCGTGCAGTAAACATTGCAGCCGAGGGAAAGGATTGGTTGGTTGTAAATGCATCAAAAAAATTTACGACAATACTGAATACCGATTCTCTATTTTGCCTGTTTTATTTTTTTCTGTATTTAGACTGAAAAATATCTAGTTGGCTATTCATTTCTCTACAAATCAATTGTCCTGCCAATATTTTGTCTACATTTTAAACATGTTTAAAATAAATAAATGGTACTGAAGAAGGGAAATGTGTTTAGGTAGTGTTCTTTTATAGCCTATGGAGAACTATAGTAGTAGGTCACATCTGACTTTGTTAATATTCAAATCTCAAACTGTCATATAGAAATTATTTTTGATAAAGCACAATACAATTAGAGTTCTTTATTTTGAGTTGTGTTTTCTAGTTTTTGACACAAAATCAGTCTTGGTCTTGAGTCAAAATTTTGAAGGTCTTGGACCTGTTTCCTGTCATGACAGAAGCATTTTTTTCATGTGATGCTTTTCTGTTGTGTTTGTTCTGAAAGTAGAAAATCTAAAAGCAGTGTGGGTTTTTTTTTATTATTATTTGTAGGACTAGCGTGCAAATTTTGTCAGTCATTTTGACTGCACTGAGAAACATCAGACAGATTGAAAGGGGCCAAAGACCAAAGACATCAAATGAGAAAAAATATTTTGTGAATATTGTGTCTTTTCACAAGTCTTTCAGACCACTTTGAAGCAGTATTCAAAAGATGCATATATGACAGTTGATGTATTGCATAGCGCTGTCTGCATTCATGAATAAGTGTTTCACAGTCGGAAATCAAGCACAGCAAGAAGGGGAAAGCTGAGCAAGTGAACAGGAGCACCAGGAGGTATGAATCATTCCTGTTGACAAGGAGACAAATATATATATATATATATATATATATATATATATATATATATATATATATATATATATATATATATATATATATATATATACAAACTGCACAGTGAATGCCTCAGAAGCACAATAAGGAAAAAGAGCTGGATGTACTGTCATGGAGGACAAACTTCTCCATATCATATACCACCGTCAAATTACAAGAGTGGCTGAAATTGAGAAAACATGCAGTGGCCGGAAAAGACTGGACTGAAATACAAAGTGGAGGCATTAATCAACACCAGTGATATGCAGGCCCAGTGCTGGTTCCGGCATGGCCACCACAATTTTACTCTCGAGCCAACGCCCGAAAATCTTTACCTAGAACACTAACATCTCCAGTCCATCCATCCACCTTTTACCGCTGTGTTCCAGGGTGAGGTCGCGGGGGCAACAGCTTGAGCAAGAAAGCCCAGATTTTCCTCTCCTCGGCCACTTCATCCAGCTCTTCCGGAAGGATCCCCAGGCTCTCCCAGGCCAGCCGAGAGACATAGTCCCCGCAGCGTATCCTGGGTCGCCCCTGGGGCCACCTTTCTGTAGGACATGCACGAAGACATCACCGGGGAGACATCAGGGGGGCATACTAATCAAATGCCCGAACCACCTCAACTGGCTCCTTTCAACGCGGAGGAGCAGCAACTCGACGCTGAGCCCCTCCCGGATGACCAAGCTTCTCACCCTATCTCTAAGGGAGTGCCCAGACAGCCTGCAGAGGAAACTCATTTCGGTTGCTTGTATCCGGGATCTTGTTCTTTTGGTCACAATCCACAGCTCGTGGCCATAGGTGAGGGCAGGAACGTAGATCGACTGGTAGATAGAGAGCTTCACCTTTCGGCTCAGCCCCTTCACCATGACAGACCGGTGCAGAGTCTGCATTCCATCAGACGCTGCACTGATCCACCTGTTAATTTCATGTTCAATCCTACTCTCACTCGTGAACAAGACCCCAAGATACTTGAACTCCTCCACTTGGGGCAGGACTTCTTGCCCGACCCGGAAAGGGCACTCCACTCTTTACCGACTGAGGACCATGGTCTCAGATTTGGAGGTGCTGATCTTCATCTCAGCTGCTTCACACTCGGCTGCGAGCCACTCCAGTGAGAGTTGGAGGTCACGGCCTGAAGAAGTCAACAGCACCACATCATCTGCAAAATGCAAAGATGCAATGCTGAGGCTCTCAAACTGGACCCCATCAACGCTCCGGTTGCGCCTAGAAATTCTGTCCACAAAGGTAATGAACAAAATCGGTGACAAAGGGCAACCTTGGCGGAGTCCAACCCTCACCGGAAACGAATTAGACTTATAGCCAGAAATGCAGACCAAGCTCTGACATCGGTCGTACAGGGACCGACCAGCCCGTATCAGGGAATCCGGTACCCCGTACTCCCAGAACACCCCCACAAAGATCCCCAAGGGACACAGTCGAATGCCTTCTCCAAGTCCACAAAGCACATGTAGACTGGTTGGGCGAACTCCCATGCACCCTCGAGGACCCTGTCGAGGGTGTAGAGCTGGTCCACTGTTCCACGGCCGAGACGAAAACCACACTGCTCCTTCTGAATACGCGATTCGACTTCCTGACGGACCCTCCTCTCCAGCACCCCTGAATAGATCTTACTGGGGAGGCTGAGTGTGATTCCTCTGTAGTTTGAACACACCCTCCCTGTCCCCCTTCTTAAAAAGACCCCAGTCTTTCAATCCAGGGGCACTGTCCCCGATGTCCACGCGATGTTGGAGAGGCGTGTCAGCCAAGACAGCCCTACAGCATCCAGAGCCTTCAGGAGCTTTGTTTGTGTGGTCTCTGCAAAGGACAGCAAAGAACACTTACTAAACATTGATAACAATCATAACTAACGTTATACAATATGTTACATCATATTACTCTATATTAGAACAGCATAAACAAGGCAAATATACCGTACAATTATAGGAAGACGTTGTATAATGAATTCTACCCAACTGTTCAATATATCCGTTAGGTAGGAAAGGGATAATGGAACCGAATAGATTTGAGTAGGCGGTGACGTCACTCCCTGACGGCGTAAGAATCCCATGGGCACACACGGCAGGTATGAGACAAATATTTGCGCACATTTTGTGGATGAAACTTTAACTTCTGAATACATGTATACTAAATGTGAAATATGCAAATTACAGTATATTTGCCTTTAGCAATTATATCAAACTTAAATGAGTGAAGCAGTGCAAATTTGAACAAGTAACTCAAACAAATACAACATATTCAAAATGCAATTAACATTCTCATGGATGCACGGAATAATAACGAGAGGAATGTTGTAATCCACAGAATTTTGTGAAAGGAGAAAGAATGGCTGTCCGTGATACCAATACCTGCCGACTGGCTAGTGGAGGAGCAAAACAATCTATGCCAGTGTATGCCAGTCCTGATTGGTGGTGGAGGAATGAAAAACAACTTGTGATTGGTTGCACGGTGGTTGCTAGGAAGATCACATGACCATTTGAGAAAACCATGTCAATCAATCATCAAATTTTATTGATATAGCCCTAAATCACCAATGAAATCACCAATGAAATGGGAAAGCTCAAAAAATGAAATCTTAAATCTCCCATTGGGAATGAATGGGAAGCCCTCCCATTGGAAATTAATTATTAAATCAATCAATCAATCAAATTTTATTTGTATAGCCCTAAATCATCGAAGTCTCAAAGGGCTTCACAGATGAAGATCATGTGGACACCTCTTTCGAGAAAAGAAGTCGTACAAAGACATCTTTTCAGTATAAGGTACACAACAGCATCCCCTGTCAAAGCTCCCAGAAGGAGAAGGAAAAACTCAAAAACCCCAATTTGGGGAAAATCCGAAACCTCCAGAAGGGACCACAGGTGGGAGGAGCCCCCTTCCAGGCCCACAGGTTGAAGTGGATGCTGCATGTACCAAACACAGAAACAATATAATATATGTCCAGACGTGAATTGTAGTAATAACAGTGAAACAATTCAAACACAAAATCATTAACTATAATCAGAAACTTCTTAACAATGGCCTCACCTCATTCCTCCTACACTCGAGTTTTTGCCATGGGGACTGCCGAAGCCGCACTCCGCCTGGCCAGCCTGTACCTGTCAGCTGCCTCTGGAATCCCACAGGTCAAAAAGGCCAGATAGGACTCCTTCTTCAGCTTGACGACATCCCGTAGGGATTGCCGCCACGATAGGCACCGACCACCTAACGGCCACAACTCCGATCAGCCGTCTCGACAATGGAGGCGCGGAACGTGGTCCCCTTGGACTCAATGTCCCCCGCCTCCCCCGGGACATGGGAGAAATTCTGCCGGAGGTGGGAGTTGAAACTCTCTAACAGGAGACTCTGCCAGACGTTCCCAGCAGACCCTTACGATACGTTTAGGTCTGCCAGGTCTGGCCAGCATCCTACCCCTACATCCTACATCCAAAACACCACCAGGTGGTGATCAGTTGACCGCGCCGCCCCTCTTTTCACCCGAGTGTCCAAAACATGTGGCCGCATATCCAATGATACAACCACAAAGTCGATCATCAAATTGCGACCTAGGGTGTCTTGGTGCCAAGTGCACAAATGGACACCCCTATGTTTGAACATTGTTTGAACATACGTTATGGACAATGTGTGACGAGCACAGAAGTCCAATAACAATCACGCCCTTCCAGGTCTCACTGTCATTTCCCACGTGAGCATTGAAGTCCCCCAGCAGAACAAGGGAGTCCCTGGAGGGAGCACTCTCTAGCTTACCCTCCAAGGACTCCAAAAAGGGTGGGTACTCTGAACTGCCGTTTGGTGCATAGGCAAAAACCACAGTCAGGACCCCCCAATCTAAAGGCGGAGGGAGACTACCCTCTCATCCACTGGGGTAAACTCCAAGGTACAGGTTTTGAGCTGGGGGGGCAATAAGAATGCCCACACCTGTTCTGCGGGCAACTCCAGAGTGGAAGAGAGTCTAACCTCCCCTGGGAGGACTGGTACCAGACCCCAAGCTGTGTGTAGAGACGAGTCCGATTATATCAAGTCAGAACTTGTCGGCCTTGCACACCAGCTCAGGCTCCTGTGCCAGAAAGGTGACATTCCATGTCCCAAGAGCTAGCTTCTGTAGCCGGGGATCGGTGCGCCAAGGTCCTCGCCTTTGGCTGCCACCCAGCTCACTTCGCACCCGACCCTTATGGCCCCTGCCACAGGTGGTAAGCTCATGGGAAGGGGGACCCACGTCATCTCTTCGGGCTGAGCCCATCCGGGCCCCATAGCTGCAGGTCCGGCCACCAGGCGCTCACCAACAAGCCCCACCTCCAGGCCTGGCTCCAGAAGGGGGGCCCCAGTGACCTGCTGTCAGAGAAATCTCTAAAAAAAGACTAGGACAAGCGTAGCTGCTAAGCAGCAAAAGAGTAACTCAGACCAGCCAAGATTGACTCTCAGCCTAGGCAAAGGGAAAATCTTGGCGTACATTCTCATGCGTTGCCAACAGCATTTTTGTCGCTCAAGCGTCCCCGCCTGCTTTTTATTCACTCAGCAAAGCATTGCACATTACAAGACATAACAAAAAGAGCCACCTGGGCGCCATCAACAGCTGGGTCAAGGTACCGGCTCACACTGTCCTTCGTCAACAGCTCTCTCTAAGGACTGGGTTGAGATGAACTTGGATTGCATAGATGGGTACCAATGCACACTATTCTAGACAAGAAATAAGCACATAATGATAACAACCTGGTATATGATTCCCTTCACACCCGCATCCAGGCGAGGGGAACTCAAATCTATTTGTCTTATTCATCATAAGGGGACTATGAGCCGTGTTTAGTATGGAACCTCACCTAGGACCTGTTAGTCATGGGTGACCCTACCAGGGACATAAAGCCCCCGACAACTTATCTCCTAGGATCACTGGAACATGCAAACCCCTCCACCACGTTAAGGTGGCTCACGGAGGGGACATCTCCAGTCAACTCCGGTCATTTTGTTTGCTTCTCGATTGAGGCCCCTTTTTTTTTTTTTTTTTTTTTTTTTTTTTTTTTTTAGTAACACCTTGTTCAAAAACTTAAAAATGGATTGGCACAACATAACTCACTGTTCAAGGCTCATCCTCACCTGAAACGGGGCGTCTGGTCAGCCGAAGCATAGAGGCTAAAGAATTGCTGACTTTATTTAGTAAAAACTTCAAACGTCCTAAAACCACATAGCTACTGGTCACCAGGTTGACTCATGATTACTTCTCAAATAAATAGTTGCTGGTAAGAATAAATTGTGTTTTTTTTTTTATTTTCAGCTAGCTTGTTGTGTCCTAGTTTTGAGTTTGAAAATCTCATCACTTCTCGCAGCTAATTAGCTAGCACATCTGTCCACTGCTGTAGTCGTCCGGGCGACTACAGCTAAGTGGCGATACACTGAAGGTTATTACAATTAAATCCTCTTCCTACTGAGGAGATAATGTGCCATGGACAGCCACGGGTCATCAAAGCTGATGAGGAATTACAACATACTTGTGCCTGCCTAAGAAATGTACCTCTTTGATGCAGGCTGACATGCATTCATCAAATGGCCATTTGAGTTATTCCAAAACACTCTATAATATGATTAATTAAGAAAAATATGAAAATATAGTGAACTACTAAACTACTAAAAAAGACTACCGTATTTTCCGCACTATAAGGCGCACCAGATTACAAGGCGCACCATCAATGAATAGCCGAGTTTCTAAAAAAAAAAAAGTCATATATAAGGCACACCTTATTGTAAGGCGCACATAGAGTTGAAACCATAGTACTGGCATGGATTGCATTATGCATCCACTAGATAGTTGCGTTATGCAGCCACTAGATGGTGCTTCACTCAAGGGAATGTATTAAAAACAATCAGCAAAGTCATCAAACTTTATTAAAAGAATATAAACTTTATCCATACAATACATGCGTTGTATGGATATTAAACTAAGAAATATTTATTAAAAAAAAAAAAAAGATAAAACAGAGAATGTGTTATTGGTAATTGTTATTTAACTACTAAACAGGATCCGCAAGCGCAGAATAGATCCAAATCAAGCCATGCACTTGTTAATGCGCGGCGCCGCAATCCTTTTGATTTTCCCCTCGGCATGCATTACATATTTTTGACCAGCTATTTCGATATCGAGCACAAAGAAGTTATGAATAAACAAATGTCAGGGAAATTTAAACTACAAACATGCAACGGTATGATTGAGGAGCCAAGCACGGGTGAAGGCGTGGCGCCGTCGTCTTTTTGATTTTTTTCCTCGGCATGCATGATATATTTTTGACCCACTATTTCGATATGGAGCACAAAGAAGTTATGAATAAACGAAAGTCAGGGAAATTTAAACGAAAAACATGCAACGGTATGAGTGTGGAGCCAAGTGCTGGTGAACCTGTGGCGCTGCCTTCTTTTTGAGTTTTTCCTCTGCATGCATTATATATTTTTGACCTGCTATTTTGATATGGAGCACAAAGAAGTTATGAATAAATGAAAGTCAGGGAAATCCAAACAACAAACATGAGTCCTATTAAGTCCTCAAAAAAAAAAGAAAAATCGGGTCGGGCCTGCAAATGCTGGTATTTTCTGTTACTGTATATAGGACACACCAACAGTTTGGTAACAGTTTTAAAACTATAGACAAAAAGAATCAATATCATCCTTGTGAATTATTCCTATTTTCTTATGTTCATATCTGTAATTTTTATATTCGTTGTGGGTTAAGTGTGTTAAGATTTTCCACATTATGAGCAGTCATTGGATGCCGCGCCAGCGTAACGTTGAATGTGTTCAAAGCAGTTGTTTTTCCTTATCCTCGTCATTCAGCTCAAGTTCATTTTGCCATAAATACCTAAAGTTGTGCGTCATCCGTGTTCCACCAAGTTTGTGAATGTGAGTATATGCAAAAATACAAATTTTCAAATGGAATACCCCTCTATGTTCTCTAATTAGTGCACTCAAAGCCATTCCTTAACACACTTAATTGTATCAGCTGGAGATATGATTTTCTCCGTTTTAGTGATATTCCTGTATGTGAAGAAAGATGTACCCGGACGTCGATTCTGCCTGCTCGCTTCTTTTATTGAAAATAATGCCATAACAACCTCAGCTAACACAAACTGCTGTTAGCTGAAACAGGAATTGGCTGCCCTCTAGCTCGTCATGTTATGGTAATTATTGTGAGAATACAGCCGATATAAAAATGGGCATCTGTGCATTAAAACTTGGGCCATAATTTTGGCCTTCATTTATAGAGAAAAACAAATGTGTCATATATTTGGGGAATTACGGTATGCCACAAACAAGATAAGTTGTATTGAAAATGACCAAATATATGAAAATAACCAAAAATAATCACAAAGCATCAAGCTTTTTAATGTTGAATGCAGCGGTGAAGCGTGGGGAACAGTGCACCAGTGTGCTACCATGGCAACACAGTGCCGTTGGCCATTCAGTCTCCTGATGTCTTTGAAATGGTCTGCTTCCACCTGCTTCAAACAGCAAATAATGTTTGGGCCTCTGAAGTATCCTTGGTCTTACCTCTTCCTTTAATCTTTAGCTTAAATGCACCTTTCTTTTTCACCAAACCGGAAGACGAGAAGAAGCAAAATGTAGACAACATGTTGCCATTCATCTACAAAAGAATTCCACGTTTGCGACATTGCTTTAAGCTTAAAGTACTCATTCTTTTGGGAACTGAATATTCAACCAAACTTCAGAAAAAAATGTCTCTGATTAAGCTTTGTTTAACTTAAAGAGAGCCATCGGGATAAGGGAGTCAGAGGTGAATACATTCAGAATGAGCATTTAAATGCTAAACAGCATTATTTCTGCCTCATTTGACTTCAGTATTATGCATGGCTCATAGCTTAGTATAATGGTTGTGGACCACTTGGTGGTTAGATTCTGCATGCATTCGTTAAAGAGCTTGCTCAATTTGGAATCACATTCATTACAAGACTCATCGATGTAGGTTTTATAAGGCTGAATGTTGTTCATTCATTTGTTCTTTATTTTATCCATATAAAAAGAATTCATTAAATATATTTTAAAAATTAAACAGAAAACGAAAAGCTTCCTGTTGGCTTCTGTACTACACGCTTCGCTATGATATCACCATTGAGCCCATTCTGGAATGGCAGCATGATGCACAAAAACAAACAATGGAGGAAATTCTCCACATTGAAAGCGGTCTTGTCGCTTTTTGCAAACCTGTGTGATGCACAAAAGCCACACAGCCGCAAGTTTAAATGCAGTATTTCACTCCGCTGTTAACAAACTCCCGAATCTGGTGACATTGTAAGCATTTTTTTTTTAACCGTGATAAATATTTTGGCTGCCTTGTGGCGCTCACTTGACACTTTGACTAAACAATGTCTGGAATAGCGTCTTTCCCAAGCAGAAGTATATGTATATATATATATATATATATATATATATATATATATATATATATATATATATATATATATATATATATATATATATACACATACAGTGGGCCCCCGGTTTACGAACCCACTGTCTTACATATTTTTCATCTTATGACGTGGACCGCAGCGTTTTTTTTTGTTCCCCTCTTACGCAAAAACGTTTTCGTCCTATGAATCATCCAACATGCCGCTCAGTGTGTTCGCACTATTTTTTTCGCTTTGCTGTATCAACAAAAACAACTTTTCTCGCATGTCACGGAAATGCCGATATGCTATTGTTCGATTAAGGCAGTCAAGTAGATGCTAATATGCTATTGGCCGGCGTCACGTCAATCACAGAAATGCCGATATGCTATTGGCCGAACTCCGTCACCTTGCTTGATGGCACAAGCTGGTCCGTGTGTTATCAAGACTTTGCAAACTTTTATCTGTTAGACATGGCTTCTAAAATTGCATGTGGCGGTTAAATGAAGAAGAAAGAGGATGACAATAGAAACAAAGCAGGAGATCGTAAAAAAATACGAAGGAGGCGCACGCATAGTTAACCTTGTTAGTGAGTATGGCCGTAACCGCTCGGCAATATGTACATATCAATAATAAGGAAGCTATGATAGCAAGCAAGTCTTTTAAGGGCAAAACTTTCCTTGCCAGGGGACGGACCTCGGTCCACAACAAAATGGAGAGGCTTCTTCTATTATGGATTAAAGAGAAGGAAATCACCGGTGATATGTTCTCGTTTGAGAAAAGTTCTCGTTTAAGAAAATAAATAAATAAATTCTGCTGTTCATGTCTGCTCCCCTCCGCCTCCACCCACCACCAGCTAAAGTCACGTTGCCCCAAAGGTAAATGTCATTTTTCCTTTATATATTTATGTATATTTATGTGGGGCCCACTATATATATATATATATATATATATATATATATATATATATATATATATATATATATATATATATATATACACATATATACACATATATATGATCAGCCTTATAAAATTTACATCAACAACAATTTTTCACATAATATATTGACACTGCAATTTTCTACCAATGCCAATGTATCATTCTGCCTTTTTTAATTTTTGTTTAATCTAATTTTATGAAATAAAATTTAAGGCTTATAGCTAGCTTTAAAAAAATAGCTGTTGTCCACATGCAAATTTTGCAGAAAAAGGCATCCATCCATCCATCAGCTACCCATTTATCCGGGATCGGGTCACAGAGGCAGCAGCTTGAGCAGGGAAACCAAGACTTCCCTCTTTTGGGCCACTTTGTCCAGCTTCTCCGGGAGGATCCCCAGGCATTCCCTGGCCAGCTGAGAGACATACACTCTCCAGCATGTCGTGGGTCGACCCTGGGGCCTCATTCCAGTGTGACATGCCCGGAACACCTCCCGAGAGAGGCGTCCAGGTGACATCCTAACCAGATGCCCGAGCCAACTCAACCTGCTCCTCTCAATGCGGAGGAGCATTGGCTCACCAAGCCCCTCCCAGATGACCGGGTTTCTCACCCTATATCTAAGGGTGAGCCCAGAAAACCTGCGGAGGAAACTCATTTCAGCAGCTTGAATCCAGGATTTTGTTCTTTCGGTCACGACCCATAGCTCGTGACCATAGGTGAGGTTGGGAACATAGATAGACCGGTAAACAGAAAGTTTCACCTTTCGGCTCAGCTCTCTTCACCACCACAGACCGACACAGCGTCTGCATCACAGCGGACGCTGCACCAATCCGCCTGTCAGTCTCCCACTCCATACTACCCTCACTCGTGAACAAGTCCCTAAGATACCAAGACCTCATCCCAGACCCGGAGAGGGCACTCCACCCACTCCAAATTCTCTATATTCAAAGTACAGCCTTGCAAAGCAGACTCAAGTAGTATGATTCTTTGTACTTCTATCGATTGAAGAATGAATACATTTTAATTGAATTGAACCTAATCATTTCTAATCAAAGATTGTATTAATTTGGAAATTGATTCTGAATAGAATCCGAGACCCTATGTCATGTTTAGGCATGGTGGTGAGCAGAGTTGAACCCAATGGCAGGGAAGCTAGAAGCGAGGTGAACTTAAAAAATGTGTTTAATAAAAAGGAGGACAAAACAATCAAGGTAGCAAACAGTAAAGTAAAAACCAAAAAGGCACCAATTACTTGAAGGGGAAAACACGGATTGCTATGTCCAGGTCAGGACACGCCCAATTATTGAGACACGCCCAATTATTGAGAGACGCTTATTCCTCCTCATCCATCCCGTTACGCAGGCAAGCTGGAAACTTGCGGCCAGTTTATACACCAGTGCACCCTGGTGATTGAACAACAACCCCTCACTTACTGGAACAATTGCTCCAAATTGCTTTTTTATGAGCCTATTGACAGACAAGGCGGCTGCGTGGGCTATGGCTGTCAACCCAGCTATTTGCACCTCCCTTCCGATGTTCAACCAGGAGTTGCAAAACATGTTTGACCATCCACTACAGGGCAGCAAGGCTGGAAATAGGCATCTGAACATAAAGCAGGGAAAACAGACTGTGACCGAGTATTTTATTCAATTTAGCATATTAGCTGCGGAGAGTGGGTTTGGCGAGATGGCAATGTGCAGGAGTTTTGATGAAAGTCGAGCTGGCGGCAAGAGATGAGACGTCATGAGACTGGAGGAGCTAATTGGCTTTGTCATTCACTTGGACAATCCATTACGCCAGTGTTTCTCAACTATATTTTGCGTCCCCAGCTTAGTGACTAAGCTGTAACTTGCTTCTTTTTTTTCCATTTTAGTCTAAAACGGAAAAAAAGAAGCAGGTGCACCAAAGTGCCTGAAACTAAAAGAAAATGATAAAAATTATTATTTTATTGCAATTACATTCCACATGACAAAAACAAAGCCTTTTTCCTGGGACCATCCACGTCCCCCCGGCATCACCTCGCGCCCCCCCCAGGGGGCCCGCACCACTATTTGAGAAGCACTGGGTTACGCCAACGGGGAAGAAAGCGTTCCAGAGAGCGACAACCTTCTCCTCGCCACCACTCTGGCTGACCACGCCTCACTGGAACAAGGGAGCCTGAATCGGAAGCGGGACTGGCGATGCCCTCGCAAGTGAAGGTGAGCCCATGCAAATCGGGGGTGGCCACCTGACTCCCAGGGTGCGAGAGAGACAGCCAAACTTGTATTGCAGATCTACTGGGCACCGGATAGCTCCCTGCCAGGAGCGGCAAGCGTGGGGACCAAATCCTTGCTCGTCGCCTATGGCGGCAATCGCGTGGCCGACGTGGCATTGTTGACTCTGGGGCTGAGGACAATTTTATTGATTGTGATGTGGTTAGCTTTTTGGGATGCCCACAAGAGAAATTGAACAACCCAAAGCCAGTCAGTGATTTGTACGGGTACTCCTCAGTGGTCGTGACCCACCAGACTGTTGTTTTATCTCTCCTTGTGTCAGGTAATCACCGGGAGGGTATCCCGATGCTTCGTTATGCTGACACGAGGCACACCTGTGGTTCTGAATCTTCCATTGCTAAATATGCATAGCTCAAATGTAGACTTGACAAAACCCATTAGGCCTATTGTTAGTTGGAGTATGTTTTGTCAAGCAAATTTTCTGCGGGCGGCGGGGATATCACAAGTTTTTCAAAATCCGAGAAAATAAATTTACAATTGGTGTCAACATGTTATCACGACCTTCAGGCAGTTTTAGTAAGGACTGCGCTATGAACCTCCCCACACACCGGCCGTATGCGCAATTGAAAATACCAGGGTTGGCTTTTCCACCATCTAAATTGTACAAAGTGTCTCAACCTGAGCAGGACACCATGTGAGAGTACATCTCCATCTCTCGGGCGTTGGGGCTAATCTGGCCCTCATCTCCATTTGGGGCCGGGTTCTTTTTCACCGACAGAAAGGACAAAATTTTGCAGCCGTGCGTGGACTACAGGTGTCACAAGAGGGGTGGGGCAACAGCTAAGCTGCAAAACTATCCTTCTCAACCACCCCTTGGTCCGTTTGAATCGTGAGGGAGAGCAGCGCTTGAACAACCACACAGATGAGAGTTCACTTGAAACAGTTTATTTGGATGGTCACCGTTTGACCAACCCTAAAGTTAGAAGTCACTCATTAAAACACATGCAAATGTCTCTTAAAAGATTTAAAGTCCAAACTAAAAACACACACCATGCAGTCGGCAGTCGATGAGGTTTCGGCAAGTCCTCCGCCACCTTTCCAGGTCAGAGGCTGCACATCATGGTCACCTGTTGGGGGACGAGAAGGGAAAAGGCAGGCAGCCCACTGGGAAGGGCTGGGCAAAAATAGTGCACTGGCCAGTGAAACTCCCGCCTTTGTGGCAGAAGCTCCAGCCTCTGCCACTCACGTACACAGGCCCTTAATGCACCGCTGTCAGGCTGAGCATCAGCAAGGCCTCCGCCACTTGCACCTCAGGATCACGCTGCCACCAGCTCCAATGCAATCCTTCTTCAGGGTACACATCCAGCACAGGCAGCAGCCACCAACCAGGCCTCCTACTCCCTTCCCATAACCCCTGTCCTTTTAAAAAGGGAGTGTAGTTCCACCTCTGTTTGTGATAGGCCCATTTTGTCAACATGCCAAACTTGATTGGCTCGTATTAGTGCCTGTCCATTGTCAATTGAGCGCAGGTATTGAACCATCTAATCAGGGGCATGTGCCAACACAATGACAAAGCAAAAAATCAGAGTCCAAAATTAAATCGGGAGTTAAATGAGATCACTGCCATTGTTCGATTCCGCGATCTCATCATGACACTCAAACCACGTTTTATTTATTTATTTGGAACATGCACAGTACACAAGTTATACAGACAAACCGTACATGGCACAATCCGGATGTGTTACAGTTGGTGAGTGACCAAAAAATCCCGTGGGTCGGCGAATCAATTGGTTCATCAAACAGACATGTAAAACCCCAAAACATGGACACAGATTTCCCATTTGCCCGTCTCATCATCCATCTGTCTCAAAGTCAACTATCCGACAGTAATGGATTGAACAATTCTCGACCTGCCTGATGCAACATGGTATGTTGCACAACAATTCAACAGTGTTCAAACATAACAATGTGCAGGTTCAGAATGAGAAGGCATAGCTGGGACTGTGAAATACGTGAGTGACAATGTTTCCAACTTTGTATTACTATATTAAAATTATTGTTTATAACAAATTTGGGGCTTTAAAACAGGTTTTGATTTTTGGTTTTATTCTATAGTTTAGTATTGCATTGTAAAATAATAAAAAAAATAAAACCGGCTACTTCACGGAATTTCACTTTGCGTGTTATTTTTGGAATGTAACCCCCGCGATAAACGAGAGATTACTGTGTAATATTCTACACCACTACGAGACTCATCACAGCGAAAAATATGACAGCTTGCAAGGACAATTGAGAAGAGACAAGATCAATGAATTGCTGGCGGGTCTGAGGAAACAGCAGTCAACTTTCATCCAGAACGGAGAAGTCAGTGAAGCATCGGTAAAAGCATAAATAACATTAGTATCAAACCCATATTCTGACGGTGACTTTCTTAAACGATGCAAGATGAAGGCAGCTGAACTTGTATATCTCGAGAAACAATAAGCTTTTGCCAATATTAGCCTGACGAGGAATACTATAGCAGAGAGGATATCGGACTTATCAGCAGATGTAGACAGCCAATTGAAACAGAGAGTCAAGCCATTTATTGCATTTTTCTTTGCAATTGATGAGAGCACTGACATCTCAGACGTGGCACAACTGGCCTAATTCATTTATGGAGTTGATGAGACAGTGACTGTTACTGAAGAGTTTCTTGATTTAGTGCCAACGATAAACACTACAACAGCCAAGGGTCTGTCGTTGCTGCACTGGACAGAGTTGGGGTGGACTGGTCAGGTGCTGTCAGCCTGGCTACAGAAGGTGATGGTAGAAAGAAAGTAGGTGTCGCGACAAAGTTCAGACATCATGTACAAGTCCTAAATAGAGAAGGTCATTTCTGTGGACGTTTCACTGTGTTTTGCACCAGGAGACATTGTGTTGCAAGTCCTTGAAAATGAACCACGTCATGGAGGTGGTTGTTCGCACTATAAATTTAATCTGATCCAGAGGTCTGAACCACCGTCAGTTTGACAAACTTTTCAGTGACAGCAACATTACCGACAGCCTTCCATACCACACTGAGGTGAAATGGTTAGGCAGAGGGGCTGGGCTGAGGCACTTCTTTGATTTACAAGAGGAAATCCGACAGTTCATGAAGCAAAAAGGAAAACTCGTGTTGGAATTACAATCTCTGGAATGTCTACAGGACCTTGCATTTTTGGTGGATATTACTGAACACTTGAAAAATCTGAACAAAATGTTGCAAGGCTGCAAAATAGTCACACAGTTTTCTGACTACATTCAAGTTGAAGCCAACTTTGTGTGAGACGCAAGTGGCGACCCTGCCTGAGAAATGTGTGTATGACCAGACTTGATGCAGACGTGAAACGGTACAAAGACAAGATTGCAGGATTACTGTGGAAATTTGAGAAGGTTTGGTGAACTTGAGACGGAATTTTCAGTTTTTCGTTCACCTTTCACAGTTAAACCTTCATTAAATTTCAACATGTTCCTAATGTTCTTGCGCTTCCTTACACCCTCCCCCCCAAAAAAAACAAACAAACAAACAAAAAAAAAAAACGAAAGACATGATATTTTGGGTATTTATAGCATGTATGGTATAATTTTAATGGTCCGGCCCACTTGACATCTACCGAGGCCGTATTTGGCCCACGATGTGAAATGAGTTTGACACCCCTGCCTTAAACACACTGAATAAGTAGGCGGGTCCAAACCGTACTGTTTTTATGGTTAGTTTTTGAAAGGTTGGACTTTTTTTATTTTTAATCATATTGTGGTTTATTGTGGTCTGTTGAACATAATCAGGTAACCTGATGAAGGAAAAATAAATAAATAATGAGACACATTTTTAGACCTTTTATTCAGTTTCATACAAACTACAGGTTTTTTTGTAAACTAGGATATACAAAGATATTTCTTTATTCAATAAGAATTTCTTATGCCGGCCAGGTAAACGCTTTATGCATTCTTTTTTTTCCTGTTTAAAACATGTCTTTTTTCACCCTCAGTTTGAAATTTCAACTGCATTTGAATGGGCCCTGCATCTCATCCTGACATCCTATCAGCAAGTTTAGTAGAAGTATTTGTGGCTAAAGCCAAATTTTGGCAGGTTTTGTTATGAATAACCCGTGGATTCTGAACGTAGAAGGACCCCAACCAGACACACAAGGTGGAGGGAGTCAATGAGAGTTGTGGGGTGGGAAACAAAAACAGTCCAAAACGTAAAAGTATTAACCAAAAACCACAAAGTACCAACAAAAGATGAGACGAGAACGTCTGGAGCAAACACAGAGTTCAACTGGGGGAAGGCTGCGACCAGGGGACGGAGTCAACAGGAGAGCGACTGCAAACAACAGAAGAAAGACAGAAGAAATTGGATCATTTGGTAATAGTTTGGTAATGATAATGGATGTATGAATGGATGGATGTCTTGGTTAAGGACATTTCGACTTCAATATTCACACTGGCTGTTGATGGAGGATAGGCTCTATCCTATTCTACCTAGCCTATCCTAGGATAGCGTAACAACATTCAGTTAAACAGGGTCAAACTGTCCATGAGACACACAAAAACAATACCTAACAAGGGAATACAGAACAAGGCCTATCAGCATGCAGCCGCTGTGCAGTGCTTGGAGATCTAAGATAAGAAAGGCAAAATATAAGTGGACAATGCCAGGTTAGTCCTTGGCGATGCTCTGAGCAAACCCGTGAAGAATCCAGCAATTTATTCCCACATTATCCTTTGACGAAAGAATTTTGGGTTTACTTTGACTTCTTGCCTTTTTCCTGTGCTGACTATGTATGTTGTTACTTTGTGTTCCCAGTTGTTCTCCTGCAGACTCCACTCTCACATTGCCTTGCATTTCGTTTGAACTCAAGCTACTAGAAATTTTCATTTCTCTGCGACTTGCACTTTGTGATCTTATTTGTACTTTAGAGCTTGACATGTACCTTTTGTTTAATGAAACAAATTCTCCTGAACCCAAGTCGTGTGTGTGGTTGGGGTCCTTTACCCACTTGTGTCCCACGGTTATTCGTAACAGAATAACCCCGCCAACACATGGACCCCACTGACTCTAAGCATATCTTCAAGGCACTGGTCAGGCAGGGACAGATGATGGGCTAGCACGAGCAGTGCGTTATGGTACTCCGGGGGACGCTGGCCGCATTGGCCAGAATGTGGAAAACTTCGCCACGTGCATTCCAGCCAAGTCACCAGAGACGCCCCGCACCGGTTCCAGGACCACACCACAGATGTTGTTGTTGGAGCCCACCATCCTCCATCCCACTCACTACAGCAGCGAGCTTGGCACCTGCAGACAATTCCTCCACCAATGTTCTCTCGTCTTAAATTACCACAGCCCTTAACTTATCGTAATGACCGGGCCACTCTGCCAGTGAAAGGGAGTGCCTCATGTGCTCCAAACTGTCTTTCTACTGTGGGCACCCCGGGCAGCATGTCCTGAGCGCCTGGACTACAGTACCACACGCCAGCAAGGGCGACATCATGAGGACCAACACAACTGTGAGTATCCCAGAGACTCCAGGTCGGCAGGCGGGGTTATGGACACTCCAGCGCACAAAAGACTGCGGGGAGGCAGCATACGCGGACAGGCGTCAATCCATCAAATTCTCGTAAGTCCAAAGCGAGTTAACGACCTTGACTGGCGTCCTCTGGTGGAAATGACACACCAAATCAGTCCGGTATTATTATCCATATCGGCAAATCATCGAGAGCAGATCTGGCTTTTTGCTGCTAAATTTAGAACGTGTTGCTGCGGTTTATCACGATGTACAAGGAGTATTTAGGAAAGACCAGGTCCCCGCCCTTCCTCCCCACTGACCATACAATTGTGCCATCAACATAATTCCAGGATCCTCTTACCCAGCAATCAAATTGGTCAAAGTTTCTACCTTGGAGCAGGAACCACTCCACAAGTGAGATGCAGAGCGTCGGAAACCAGTTAGCTAGATTGATTTTGTAATACAGTAAACTGAAATTTCAAGTGTAAACTCCACTTATCATGTTTGGTCAGTTACAGGCTTCACTCTAGTTTTACTCCGAGGGCAACTCCAGCCATCCGCAACCAGTTCAGGGTGTCGCCCACCTACTGCCCAAAGTCAGGTTGGAATAGGCTCCAGCAAGCCTGCGACCATTGGCTATAAGCCGCTACAGAAAATTCAGTAGTTGGACGTCCAAGGAGGGGTATAGCTTTTTAATTTCACTTTTTTTTTTTTAATGAAAAAAAAAATCGAGCACTGAGGGCACAAAAGATGAAGTGCAAAGTAGAGGGAAACATTGTATACATTTATTCCATCATTTCTGTGCTGTTTATCAAATGAAAATATATCCCTCATTATAATCTTACACTTCATCATAATCCATCATGCTAATAATCATAATAAGGTATAATATAATGTATTTATCATTTTATTCTCTTATCAGGGTTATGTATTCTGAACCCAACATAGACCCAGTGACTGTGTCAGTCATGGTGAAATGTAACCTATAAATAAACAAAACAATCATAGTTATTTTTTGTTACTAACATAGCCATCCATCCATCAGATATGAACCAAGAGGAGTCTTTTATAACAAAATTGTTTGGGAGTGTGCTATGACCCGTGGGTCATATGTAGTTTTTGTATGTGTTCTGCTGTGTTCTCCTTTGTTCGTGTGTGTGCGTGTGTGTGATTGCCTTTTGGTTGGAGTATGTCAATTGTTTGCAGGTGGTGTCATCCCATTGGCTGGCTCTCCTGATTTGCCGCCCTATTTAAACAGTCCACGGACCAAGCTCTGTCTCTCTCCAGTCATCCCACCGCCAGAAAATGCCACGTCAGGAATTGTTAGAGATAGTGTGCATCTGTGTCGTTCGCTGTGTTTGTAAGAATCTGTAGATTGAGCAGTAGTAGGAGGGAGACGCCGTTTTGGTTTAACCCTTTTTCTCCTGTTTTTGCGTTAGGTAGATAGTGAGCCAATTGTCATTCGTTTCCTTTTTGTTTGGCTAGTTAGTTAGGGATTCAGAAGATCTTTTGTTTATTATATTGTTTGTTTGCTCTCCCTCCGAAGACAATAAAAGCTGCTGTTTTTGTTCAACACGTTTAGTTTCACGGGCCTTTTCTGGTGGTGAGGGTACAGACGGGGGAGCACACACGTTATATCCGAGTTCCCCTAGGCTGGGTGTAACATATTGGCCCCCCTCCCTAACCCACAGCGAACGACACAGATGCACACTATCTCTAACAAGTCCTGAGGTGGCGTTTTCTGGCGGTGGGATGACCGGAGAGAGACAGAGCTTGGTACGTGGACTGTTTAAATAGGGCGGCAAATCAGGAGAGCCAGCCAATGGGATGACACCACCTGCAAACAATTGACACACTCCAACCAAAAGGCACTCACACACACGCACACACACAAACAAAGGAGAACACAGCAGGACACATACAAAAACTACATATGACCCACGGGTCATAACAGAGTGAGCTTCTGAGTTCACATTATTATTGTCTGGATGGCTATTGCATATCTATCAGTGGTATTGTATATATATGCAACATGTGTCAATACCAATGGCAGATGCACACTTTGGCCTGCAGTAAACAAAATCAAACATTCAATTATGCTAGACCAGGGGTGCACACACTTTTCCAGCATGCGAGCTACTTATAAAATGACCAAGTCAAAATGATCTACCTACTATAAATTTGCAAAACATATATTTATTTATAAAAATATTGAGAATTCTTTATATGAACCATATATGTTGGTGTACCTTGCATAACTACATGAATCCATATTGCTCAATACAACTCTGTGCATTTTTTTTTCATTACCTTACTCTGATGACTTGCACTGAATGGAATCAGCCAGGGATGTATAGTCCGGACAGTAGCTGCTGACAGCCAGCCTCAAGCACACTTCCAAATGATCATCAGTCATGGTGGAACGGTACTTGGACTTAATGATCTTCATGTGGGAAAAGGCTGACTCACATAAATAAGTGGAGCCGAATAATGCAGTCAAGGAGGTTGCACATTTTCTCATGTTGGGGTACTTTTCCTCTGTGAGTAAGTTCCAAAATTGTCCATGAGCTCTGGACTTCAGCTCAATGTCGGCTTGTAGTGTCAAAATCTCATCCTCCACTCCAGATGAGTTCAGGTGAAACAGTGTTGCAATTTTTGATGCAAGTGAAACAACCTCAGCATCTTCCCGAAAAGGGTAGCACATGAATGTAGCAACAGGCTCAAGTAAAGCAAAGTCTTGAAAACGTTTGTCAAACTCTGATAAGCAATTGTCAATCTGTTTTGTGTAGCGTACACTGTCAAATTGCACACATGACTTCCCCTGCATCTCCAGCTCTGATGTGAGGTTCTGGAAGTTTGCCAAATTCTGGTGCTGGAGCTTTGAGGAGAGATGTTGCATTTTTCGTTTGAAAGCATTAACTGAGCTTATCATATTGATCACAGTTTTGTCTTTTCCTTGCAGCTCCAGATTAAGGTCATTCAGCATGTTGGTCAGATCGGTTAAAAATGCCAAGTCCAGCAGCCACTGGTCGTCACTTAGTTGGTTATATTCTGCATGTTTAGCTTCACAGAAAAAAACCTTAATCTCCGGACAGAGGTCTCGAAATCTTTGCAGGAATTTCCCTCGACTAAGCCACCTGACATCAGTGTGCAGCAATAACTCAGAGTGGTCACCATCAGCGTTATCCAGATGTGCACGGAATAGACGTCTTTGAAGAGATCTGGCGCGAATAGAACAGGCGATCTTCGTTGTCACATCCATTATTTCTTTCATGTTGAGCATTTTTGCGCATAACGCTTGTTGGTGTACTATGCAGTGGTAATTAAGGAAGTCTGGGAAAGCATCGTCCTCCCTGCACTTGGCAATAAACCCATTCGAGCGGCCAACCATCGCAGGCGCTCCGTCCGTGGTGATGGACACCATTTTGTACACTGGGAGCTGGGTTTTCTCAATAAAGTTTTTAAAAGACTGAAATATGTCTTCTCCTCGCGTGTGTTCTTTCATGGGCAGGATTGTTAACAGCTCCTCTCTTGTGCTCATATCAGTAAACACCATCCGAATAAAAATGCACAACTGGGCTGTGTCACTCACGTCTGTAGACTCGTCCAACTGCAGAGAGAAACACTCGCAATCTGTGATGTCCTTCCAAAGTTGCTTAGTCAAATCCTTAGCCATGGCTTCACTGCGTCGTGTAACTGTAGTTCTTGATAGCTGGAGAGCTCTTATCGAAGATAGTATTTCAGTTTTGTTTTTAAAGTCTTTGAACAGCGAGTCAGCTGCTTCAACAAATGCCTCTTTTACCATTTCTCCGTCTTGGAAGGATTTCTTGTTCTTAACGATTAAGTGACTCACCCGAAACGAAGCTTCGGTGGCTGCCTTTGCTTTTGAAGTTAGCTGTGAGAAAAATGACTGCTGTCCAGACAACTGGGATTTTAGTTCTTTCACCTTTCTCCTTCTCAGCTCGCTTTTCGGAGGGAAGTCAGTATGGTACGTTTTTGGCTTTTTACTTGGTCCAGCTCCCTCACTCATTTTTATATCCTTACGTTTAGAATAAATAAATTAGAGGCTAACTCACTAGCTTGCGAGAACGCGCCGTTATGTGCGCATGTGCAGTGACCCCTCTGTCAGAAAAGGTCAGATTGGTCAGACCGACCTCCCCCCATATGCCAATAAAGTAACAAATTTCAGAGTGAAGACGGATCATAGGCTGACGTCTACGTTTTAATGCCATGCGATCGACCCACAGTACCTTCGCGATCGACCGGTAGATCGCGATCGACGTATTGGGCACCCCTGTAGCTAGACCATTTGTTCATGTCTTAGTTTCGGTTTTGCTTCTTAAGTATTAATATTAGCATTCACGTAAAGACATAATCAAAGACAAAGTATCAACTCTCAACTGTACTTTTTGTACCCTTACCCACGGGAACAATAATTAAAAACAACTATCCAGGTACATGCAAACTCCGAATTCAACCATGTGGTGCTATGGTGGGTGTGTGTTTGAATGGGACCAAACAAAATTATTGCACCTTTGCAATTATTGAAACATTCTATACCACGTGTTTAACAGGTGAATATGTGACACCATCATGGATCATGTCATGGTGTTCATTTGACATAAGTTGTGGTTCTTTGATGACGTCATTTTCATTTTCTTCCTTACCAGGCAGAAGCCGCATCAGATGAGAAGTCATGAACACCAAGCACTATATCACTCATAATTGCCCTTAGCATGCAGTCATTGAGACGTCACTTTTTTTTTCAATGTAATCTTTCTTTTTTTGCGGCAGGATACACTATTCTATCTTTTGAAGGGGCGAGAGGTTACTAGCATGACCATTTTCTATTTGCAGGTGAGTGTGTGTGTGTGTGTGTTGGTGTGTGTGTGTGTGTGTGCGTGTGTGTGCGTGTGTGTGTGTGTGCGTGCGTGTGCGTATACTTTCAAGCTGGGTCTCTTGCCCCTTCAGTAATGGCCAAAGAAAGACAACCAACCCCTTTTTGGATCGCATGTCACCCTCCTGTCAATGCAGCTGGGGGTTCAGAGGCTCATGGTCACTTCTTGCAAGATGGTCAGGCCCTACAATTTCACAGCTCTTAAAGTGGTAAGGGGCCTTCTAATTAGCAAGGTGCTCCCTCCTTGACGGACATTGAGGTGGATAGGCTATATATGCCTAACCCCATTAGTTGTCAGACACTGCCCCTTAACCAGGGTGACTGCTTGTTAATGATACCTGATTTTTGCAGTGTGACAAGTTGACCCCAAGATGGTCGTTCAGCAATCCTCACAGCAGCTGGGGTTGCCAACAGTTGAAATGGACCTTCTCACAGTGGATTACACCAGCATTCGCGTTTGATACCATTGATCAGGTACCATTGACCATGTCCGATGGAATGCTGGTTATTCTGCAGGGACAGGGACTCATCTAACAATTGATTAGATCTTATAATGTGAAATGTGTTTCTCACATAATAATCTAGGATGTCATTTTCTCACATTTGGGCTGTTTACAATGATTCATGAAAGTGGTTTTCCATACAAAATTCCATATAAACGGATCTGTCCTGTTCTTTTCATTAATCCTGATCATGTTTATTTTGACCAGATCCAAACAAAATGAACATAATCTTTCTGTCTTAGTCATTCTTTTTCTTTCTACAATGCATTCATTCTCTCCGGCATATTGCATTCTGCAGGGTGATAAGAACAAATGCTAATTGTCTTTGTAATCAGTTCAAACAATTTGTGATATGCCATACTTACTTACTCACAACAATAGCTGTTTAACTGGAAAATTTTTAAAATACATCAATCTTTCATCCATCCATCCACTTTCTACAGCTGCTTTTCCTCACAAGGGCTTGCTGGTGCAGGCTCGTGGAGAACATGCAAACTCCACACAGGAAGGCCGGAGCAAGGTGGTTTTGAAATCAAGTCCCTGAAATGTGATGTGGACATGCTAACCACTGATCCACATCAATCAAAATTAGGAAATATTTACATTGTGTTTATTCAATAGGCTAAAAAAAAACAAAACATATGCACCACCGTATAGAACATTGATTGTGAAATTCTAACTTTCTTGGGCCCCATATTGCCTCATTACATATGCTCAATAAAAAGATGTGGAAAAATGGTATTGAAGAACCTATATGGAGTATAACAATATACTGTATTGTTATGTTAATATGATGCTGTCTTTCAGTAATTTGTGAGATTTTTTTTTCATCCATTCTGTCTGAGTAGGAGTCCATTTTAATGCAACTGACAAAAACAGTAAACCACCACCACTGTAACACTGAAGTTAACACATGACAGTGGAAATCCATTAGCTAGAGGACTCAACAACACTTGGGAATTCTCTCAGCTTGTTCACAGCATTATCTTTACTTTATGCATTATTTATTCATATTTACATGACATGGTGGCAAAATATTGTTGGAATGGACGTGCTTTTTGCGTGATGCATCTTTTTTTGCAAATGACACACAGACAGCTAATGCTATTCTTAACCTCTGGAAAGCAGTAGTCTCAATATTTCTCTTTTATAACTCTTGAATGACCGAAGTCTTCAGTCATTGAAACATGCAAGCTGGTTTATACAGTAGCCTTGTATTTATTCACTTTGAACATGTTATGAATGATTAATATTGATTTTAATTAGCAACATTAATTGGAAACAGCTTTCATTTTTGGAATTTGTATGAGTGCAATTCAGATATTTTTTTGTTAAATCTGAACATTTAATGCACTCATTCTCATACTCATACAAAAGCAAATGGGACTTCTAATGTGAACCAAAAATGTTTGCGTCACAGTTTTTTGAACAAAGCAAGTGATGCGAAAAAAAGCATGACGTCATGTAACGTTTACAAAATACATAATATGATCTTGAGTGTAATGACATTTTTACCAGATGGACAGAGGTGCAAGGCGCCAGGCATTGATTTCTTTCTCTGCTGACAGTTTCAGTTGTCACTTACTTCAACCTCTGTCAGAGCTGTCGCCACTTCCCCGTGTGAAGTGTCTAAAAACAGCTGAACGTGTCCGGAAAACCTTCAAAATAAGGCTCACTGACACAATCAAAACTTTACCTCCAAAAGGATGCAGGGTTGGCAGTTGGCCCTAGCTCGTGAAATATTTAAGCAGATGTTGCTAAGCCTTATTAATATGTCATAGCAACATGTGTACCCGATCTGTAAATAGACCGTCCGTTCAGGAAAATCTATTACTTTTCCCGATATTCCCAATGGCCACCACACCCCTTCCCACCAACTTCATAATATTTAAATCTAGATATTGTGCTGTACCTACCAGAGGTGGTCCGTGATTAACCATTCTTTGGCACCTATGATCTTGACCAAATTCCGACTCTATTTAGGTGCGGCCAAAGCAGCAGGATGGTACCAGATTATTTCCTTTTGCATATCCAGTGCCTATGTCTGTTCCAACTCACTTACTCCCTAGTGTCTCTATTTTACAGCAAATGTATTTTAGTTGGTACTTTGCCTGTTCTTATTCACTTCAACAATTCTTAGATAATTTAGTGTGTCAGCTACATGCGCTTTTGTTATTTCTCTTTAATTTGTGCTTTGAATCCTGTTTTTGTTCCTGGGTTGTACTTTTGCCTTCTTGAGTTGCTACTTAACGCGTTGCATGCACTTTTTGCTAATACACGTTTTTTATAACTTCATAGCTGTCTTAAGTGTGTTCTGGGGTACTCTTCCTGTTTTTTCCGGTCACATTCGTGACACTTCGCTGCTAGTTTGTTTTGCCAGGAAATGGGGTTAGCATTTGCGTCTCTTGAATCTACACCAGTGGTTTTTAACCTGGGTTCGATCGAACCCTAGGCATTCGGTGAGTCGGTCTCAGGGGTTCGGTGGAGCCTCTGCCGCAGAGGGTTTTTTTTTTTTTTTTTTTTGCCTCCGCCGCAGAGGTCCACTCCTCAGTCTAGTCTGCAGTTAGTGGACACAGTCATTGAAAGTGTCCTTTCTACCGGTCCTACTGAGCTAAGCTAATGATAGCGCAGCATTGTCACCACAATAATAGTTTTCAGCACGGTCTCGACAATATAAATGTAAGGGTTTGGTGAAGGCGCACATGAAACATGTTGGGTCCGGTGACCGCTGAGAGAGGGCTGTATATGTGTCTGAGTGAGACTCCCTACCGGCTTTGAGAGCGCTGGATAAGCAGCAGACTGAGCCCTCCTTCTCAGTCTGCACTCAGTCTTGTCTTGTCAGCACAGTCTCGGCCACTGAGAGATTGCGACAGCCCCCCCCCGGTAAATGATTCGGTAAATGAGCAAATGAAACTGGTAGGGTTCGGTGCCTCCAAAAAGGTTAAGAACCACTGCTCTACACTGTTGTTTGTTAGCCAACCTGCACACAGTCTATGCAGGGAATGTATGCGAGCAGTGTCAATGCGTATGATTGGCTGAATAGAGTAAGTGAAACATTGTCTCATTGGCTGGACACTTGTCACTCACTGTCACATTTTGTCACGCAAAATGGTACGAAAACAATATTTTTGGTCTAATTAATCAGATAAGATGAGGTCTAATATTAGATATTATTTAATACATTTACCGTATTTTCCGCACTATAAGGTTCACCATCAATTAATGACATATTTTAAAACGTTTTGCATATACAGTCAGCCCCCGGCTTACGAGCACCCTGATTTGCGAACAATTCGCCTTACGAGCGTGGATCAGGGAGATTTTTGTCCTCCGCTTACGAGCAAACCTCTCGTCTTGTGAGCATTCCGACAAACCAGCCATTGAGTATGTATACATGTTCTCGCCTAACTGCGTCAACATATTCAGCAGTTGCGTCATCTACATTCATTAACAGATACTTATGGCGGTAACGTGAACGCTATTGGTCTTACAATCTCACACTGACTGTCTCACTCACGGTGTCTAAATATATTACCATTTAAGTGTAGTGTTTGTACAGCTAAAGGGAAAAACAGCTGACATGAAATTAAATGTGCCGATTGCAGGACAAAGAATTGTCATTGGTTTAAATGTGTGTTTTTTTTTAAATTAATTGTCAATACATTCCAACCGTTTAAAAAAAAGTGTGAATAATTATCAGTCAGTCAAGGAGACGCCAATATGCTATTGGTCGATTAAGGTCACCCGGTCTCACTCACGGAGATGCTATTGGCCGGCGTCACACGTCAATCACAGAAATGCTGATATGCTATTGGCCGAACGCCTTTATCTAGCTTGATGGGACAGGATGGAAGGAAGTAGACAAAATGAGTGAAAAACGGAATGTTTTGAAGACTTTGCAAACTTTATCTGTTAGACATAGCTTCTAAAATTACTAGCAGCGGTAATGGAAGAAATAAGAGGATGATGTTTTAGTATCTCCGTGATTTGCACCATGACTGAAAGAGTTACTGTAACACTGTAAGACCAATAGCCTATATGCGTTGCCGTATCAACTCAAGAAGTTAATCTCTGCACCCTGTTACGGCTGGTATTACAGTGCCATATAATGGTTGCTTGACAAAACTGCATGTCTTGTTAGTCTGCGACCTTCCGACATGCTTTGGGACAGTGCCATTCTTGCAATTCTGTGAGTTGTAACCAATGGTGAACTGACGCTCGAACAAGCCATAAGTGTGGTGCCTAGTAAATTCAACATACATAACATCCCCTCCGCCTCCACCCAGCTCAATTCACGTCGGGAAAAACAGCTGACATGAAATTAAGTGTGCCGATCGCAGGACAAAAAATCGTCACAGGTTTAAATGTGTTTTAATCAATAAGATGTCAATACATTCCAACCGTTTAAAAATAAAGTGCGAATAATTATCAGTCAGTCAAGGAGACGCCAATATGCTATTGGTCGATTAAGGTCACCCGGTCTCACTCACGGAGATGCTATTGGCCGGCGTCACACGTCAATCACAGAAGTGCCGATATGCTATTGGCCGAACGCCTTTATCTAGCTTGATGGCACAGCTGGTTGGGATGGAAGGAAGTAGAGAAAACCCTGACTGAAAAAGTTACTTTGACACTGTAAGACCAATAGCATATCTGATTTACCACATTGACTTTGAACATTCATCTCTGCTCATCTCTGCTTATCTTAGCACAAGTCACGTTTTCCAAAGGTAAAAGTCGTTTTTCCTTTGTATTTGTTAGTTAATGCAACTGTACAGTAGATTATGTCACTTAATATTAATATATGTATACAGCGTGATGATTTTACCTAAGGCTTCTGCGCGCGTTGCACGCATTCACGAATTAACATGGGTCTGGATTGCCCGCTATACGAGCAATTCGAGATACGAGCGTAGCCGCTGAACGGATTAAGTTCGTAACCCGGGGACCCACTGTATAAGGCACACCGGATTATAAGGCGCACCCTCAATTAATGACATATTTTAAAACTATATAAATAATAATATGAAATATAAAATCACATTTTGTTTTTTCATATCCCAGCCCAGCCTTGATATTCCAAAACAAGAAATAACCTGAGCTGCAACCAGCTATAAATGGCCCTCGCAGACCTGTCCACGGGGTATGAACAAGTTGGAGGATGAATATTTTTGTGTATACACATATTAGGGTACGTGAATATGACCAGTCAGTGTTTTAGAAAATGTCCAACTTTTGTAACATTTTATCAACTGGGTGAACAAAGTAAATAGAAAATGCAAAAATAATGTTGTATTATCTTCTGCCACACGGTGGTGTTACCACTATAATGAAAGATGAGTTTGTAGATGACTTCAGTACAGGACTCCTATCAAATATGTGAAATTTGAAGAAGGTGGTATGACGTGGGTTGAGTTACAGCAGCTTTTATTTTTACAGTTGTGTGACTTTGCGCTGCTATATAGGCCACGCCCATTATTGAAACATGGTGCTATTTGGTGAAGGGTATTAGGTGTGTCTAAAGCCTTGTCAGACAAGACTTAAGCGATATCCCTTTAGTACATAAAAGTATTAAGGAATTGCGGTATATTTTGCTGCCACTAGGAGGCGCTTGCACTACAACAAAAAATAGGCTTGTAGGTGTGTTCTGCTTTGGACTCCCATCCCATATATGAAGTTTTGAAAAGATAAGATTATCTAGGTCTAATTACAGCAACTTTTACAGTTTTTAAGAGACATCAGATTTTGAGGTGGCATACAGGCCACAACCTTTGTCGAAAAAGAACCTTTATGGTCCATGCCTCAAAGCTTTTCTGAACATTTTTCAGTTATTTTACTCAAACCGGCATTGCACAGTACATGAAAGTTTAAAAAACTTACATTTTTGTCTCTCACTAGTTGGCACTAAAGATAATTTGGAATTTTATCACATACTGTAGATGTATTGAAGTCATGACTCTTAATGTTCGTGCAAAGCTTCAGATGGTTTGAAGCTGTTACAGCTATGTTACTGAGGTTTTTGTCACTCTCGACGAAGGAAAGAGTAAACATAATTTGAAGCACCGCCCCCATCGTATAGTATGTCATGGGATCTTCAAGATTTTTGGAATATATGTTCCCCTAAGTCTGATAATGGTCCACGCCAAATTTGAAGTTGATCGGGTGTTAGAATAATTATTGTTAGAATAGTTGTAGATATAGTGATTATACATTTGCTACAAAATATTAATGCTCGCAATGAAGAAATGCTTTGCTGTGTGAATGAATAAATATATACTGAATGATAATAATGAATAAATAAACTGCTGATGTACTGCTAGGTATGTTGATGGTACGCTGAGAGAATGAGTGCACTGTTTGTGGGAAAAGATCTGTCTCGTCATTGTTTTCTCTCAAGCAGAGGGAAGGCCGCTCAAGCCTGCCAGTCGGAGCGTTCCCACAGCTGTGACTCTTATCGATGTTTTTGCTATGCATTATCATGTTTCGCTACTTATTTTTTCATACATGTATTAGTTTCTCACCCACATGCTCACACATAGAAGGACAAGTACACAATGTCCCGGCCATAGACTTGTGTTTTTTCCTGCCCCTTGAGGGCCGCGACCTTCATGTAGTTAGGGATCTCTGTATCAAATAAAATAAGGGGAGTCGGAGAGATTGGCAGAGCGCGGTAGAATTGTCCTTGGCCAGTTCCTCTTCGCTCCCCTCATGCATGAGTTGGGAAGATTGCCTTGTCTCCTTTTTTGTGTACAATTTCTTACAAATGTCTGACAAATGAACCTGACATCGGGTGAACCTTTTAAGATAAAAAGGCAGTACTTTGAGACCAGCACATTTCCAAGAACGGCGCAAAATTGCACATTCAAAAACTCATAAAGGTTTTTCTGTACAGCCTAGCACTTGACTTCCATTGACTTTTTGTAGATCTTACAGTCCTACACTTGCCTAAAATGTTTCATAGCTCTACGTCAAACCAAACAGGATTGGCTGTAATCTTTCCATTCTAATGACATCTTTTGTTGCCACTAGGTGTCGCTAGCACCATGATACAAAATACATTTGTAGGTGTGTTTTGCATTGGACCACCATCAAATATATGAAATTCAGAGAAGATAAGACTATCTGGGTCCAATTACAGCAACTCTGTTCGTTTTGGCGAGACATCGGACTTTGAGGCAGGGTACAGGCCATGTCCATTATCAAAAAGTTGTGAAATTTTAGAAGCTTCATGTTCCATGTCCTAATGGTATTCTAATTTTCAATTAATTTATTCACAGACTCAGAACAGTACATGAAAGTGTGGAAAAAATGACATTTTTCTTTGCCACTAGGTGGCTCTATAAGAAATGCAGAAATTTTTGGTACAGATGTGTTAAGGTCAAATGTCTTCATGTCTCTGTAAAGTTTCAGATTTTTTTAAGCTTGTTCAGCTGGGTTATTAACGTTTTTGTCACTCATGGCGAATGAAATTTTAAACACTTATTTTGAAGCCCTGCCCCCAACATATATGTCCGTGGATCATCACCAAATTGCACATTCAAAACTCTTTTTCAGTACTGTATATCTGAGCATATGGCCCGCACTGACTTTTTTGTAGGTTTTGAGGTCCTTCATATGCATAATAATTTTCATAGCTCTAGGTTCAATGGGCCGGTACTGACTGGCTTTTTTCTACCCTAGGTGGCGCTGCAGAGACACTTTTTTTGCATTGTTTTTGGAAACAGTAATACATCAAAAATGTTGCTAGGCCTGACGACTGTGCAAAATTTGACTTTTCGTGCATGTTTAGGGTTTAGGGAAGAGTAAATAATAATAATAATAATAATAATAATAATAATAATAATAATCTGGTGAAAAACAAGACACTGTCCTGCTCAGGCCCTAATCAGTAATATGCTGCAAGTAGTCGTACCATCAAATGTCATGCTTTACTTTTGAAAAGTGAATGATTCTGTTTCTGTATGTTCAGTCAATTTTCCTCACGCTTATCAGTGACTGCTTCAATTTTAATACATTGTTATCAAATGTATTAGATTTTTTTTCAGCATTATGCAATATTAAAGCTGTTTTGGATAAGAAACTATACCTTAATTTTATCACTGAAAGCCTTGTATACAAGTAATTTTCAGCAATGCTAAGGACTCATTTGCACAAAAAGATGAAACCATTTTAATATCCTTGCCAAGAAGCTAAAAGTAGAGTGTAAAGTTAATTAATTCTGTAGCTTTGCAGATTTTAATCATTGCCTTGATAGCTAACATGAATGGAGAGAAATGTTAAATCCTGATTTCCGGTGTTCTCCTTCCTAAATAGAATGTGGAATGCCTGAATTTAATTTAATGGATAGGTCTGTTGAATAAGGTTCAAAGGAAATGCAGACACATTTTAAATTAGATGTGGGACCCTATATTTCTCAACTACTTTATCAGTAATTGCATGGCCCACTCCTTAATCACACCTCCATCTTGCCTAACAATGGAAAAATTGAACATGAAAAAAGCTGCCTTCTTTCCTTTGCGAGGAAAATCATTTATAAATAAGCAAGACATCTTGTAGATTTTTTTTCCCTCCGCAGTTAACAGAAAAGCAATCAGTTCAATCCCTGGTTTTCCAAATTTTTACTTCAAGGACAGTTACTGTATCACGGAATAATGCTTTTTTAATTACATCCATCCAACCACATTCTTTAATCGCTTATCCTCACGAGGGTCTCTGGTTTGTAGTAGCAATTTAAGCAAAATATGCTCTATTTAATCTTTATATCACTGACAGCTTCTTACTTACATGTTGGTAAATTCAAGTGTGTAGTAAGCCACAAGTGCCTGTTCCAGCTAACATCATCTCGTGTTGGCTGATATTGTTGTGGCATTGTTTTCAATAAAAGAAGCGAGGAGACTGAACCAAAGGCCGAGTCCTTCCTTGTTTGCACACTGGAATATTAGTAAAACGAAGAGAATCGTGTATGAATCGTGTATAGTTATGACATCTCCAGCTGATTCATTTAAGAATCAAATGGAAAGGTATTCCATCCAACTTGTTTATTAATTGCAGTCTTTTGCACATACACACAATCATAAATGTGATAATACATGGATACCACTCCACTTCGAGTATTTATAGTAAAATGAACTCGAACGGCATCACGAAGAAAAGGAAAAACAAATGCTTTGATGGCATTCAACATTACACTGACCGCTCACAATGTGAGAAATCTGAATGAACTTAACACGCAACAAATACATAACTTACGGATACAAACACAAGAAAATATGAAGAGTATACAAAGGAGGAGATATATTCTGTTTTAGCTATAGTTTTTACTTTGGCAACAATGCAAAAACTATTGTTGTGTTGGCAACTCTTATACATGGTAACATAGAAATAGTTACTGAGTGATTTCTCCTCAGCACTTACTCATTGTTACTCTTGTATTAAATCTGACTTTAGTGCTGGGTGACTGAAGAACATTTATACTTGAAAGGCCACAAGGAGGATATGACAATAATGGCCCATACCATAATCTAAAGCAGACCCCTCTGGGAATAAACTTCTCTGATCTGCACTTGTCAATGCCCCTTGCTCTGACAAATGGCCAGGTGGGTTGGTTGTGAGATAGAAAGCGCACATTAGCAAATGGCAAAAAGGCCTTGGAGCAGACAGCGTTGGTGTAAGATGTAGTTGCTGAATGGGCCAAAATAGCTTTCATGATTGGCACATGAATCCAAAATGAATCATTATTCCTTTTATATGGCGAATTCGCCTTACCAGCCCAGCCACAGAACGGATTAATCTCGTGACACGGCTGCCCACTGTATTATATACTTTATTTGATTTATAAAACTATTCCATATTCTGTTCTTTTCATGTCATATTATGTCCATTGTGTTAGGCTCTTTGTAGTGTTGTAGTTTTAAGTTGGAGTTTTTAGCCAATTAGAATTCAGCTAACTTGTGTCGCCAGGCTGTAAGTAATCTGCCTGCTCCCTGAGGCGCTAGGGTATTTGCTTCAACAGTTGCGGGCTTCTGCACAAGCGCAGATGGATTTGTGATGCCTTTTCTTTGCAAAGGATCAATTTGGTGTCTCGAGCTGCTCTGGATTTGCAAACTTTAATTCAGGGGTGGCCAAGTTCAGTCCTCAAGAGCCACAATTCAGCCTGTTTTCAATGTAGCTCTTCAACTAATACAACTGACTCAAATCAGTGTCGTTATCAGGATTCTGCAAAGCATGCTGATCAATTGAATCAGTTGTGTTAGTTAAAGGGACACAATGAAAACAAGCTGAATTTTGGCTCTTGAGGACCAAACTTGGCCACCTCTGCTTTAATTGTTTAACCAAGGCAGCAACGAGACACTAAAGCACGGATGGACACATGTGCTACCGTGCTCTTAAAAACGTGTGCGGATACCTGAGTGAATATACAGCATTGTACATCTCAGTTTGAAGGTAAAGAGAGCTCCTCAATGCTCTACGGCGCTTTTCAAAAACTTTTGGGAACACCCGAGTGTCATACGCTGTACCTCTCAGTGCGAAGAGAAAGAGAGCATGAAGAGGTCACGAAAAATCAGGAAATATTGAAAAGACTGATCGATTGTGACCGCTGTTTGTTTTGTTGAGTGCAAGCCTTTTCTTTATTTGTGTGATGGTGAAATGTTATTATTATTTTTTATTTCACCATTTTTTTTTACACGTTTCAACTCATTCCAAGTTCATCCAATTCATTTTCATTAAATTTCATATTATTCCAATTAATCTTGTGACAACTGCTTCCATTTTTCTCATTCCAATTATTTATTGTTTTCCCACAATTCCCTGTTTTCCACCCCAATAATCCCATTGATTTAACATTGAGTGATTTGACATATTTACACATTTACAGCTTTCACATATCATATTTTCAATATTTACCTCATTCATCTCGCCTTAGGGATCATTCCCATCATTCCAGTAATTCATCATTTCCAATATTTTCCCATAATTCCATATTTTTCACCCTTTTTCACCAAAAATTTTTCTATTTTACCACCACCCGTCGGACCTGTGTTCGGTGTTTTTTATTTTTTCTTCATTTTTGAGGACTGTTTCTAATCTTTGATATCTAGTGATTCGCCGATTCTCTGAACAGCTCCTAGCTCCGTTCGTCCTCGTTCTCGTGCAGCTCTGCTAGCGTAAGTATTCGCGCGGCTGTACTAAGGTAAGCATGGCTCCGTGCACTTCCACCGCATCTGTCACTTGCGAAACCTGCGTTATTCTCATGGAGAGGCTTTCTCTCCTAGAGGGCCGTGTCCGTCAGCTAGAGCAGAGTAGTCTGATAATCGTAGATCAGACAGACACATCTGATAGTGACAGTGCGGGCCGTAGCCCTCCCGCAATGCCGCTAGCGTCGGCTAGTGCGGGTCGTAGCCTACCCGCTAGTCCGGCAAGCATTAGCCCTAAGAAGCCTGCGAGCTGCGGTAAGCCTGTTCGGACGCATAATCGTTTTAGCCCCCTTGCTAGGCAAACTCCATCTCAGTCTACTGGCTCCCGCACATTAGTTATAGGGGACTCCATCACCCGTAACATCAAGCTTAAAACGCCAGCCACCGTAATGTGTATTCCTGGGGCCAGAGCACCCGACATTGAAGCTAATCTTAGGGAGCTGACACGCAAGAGGCCTAAACACCAGTTTAGTGCAAACAACACTAGTTACTCGGACATAGTGATACATGTCGGCTCCAACGATACTAGAATGAGGCAGTCTGAGATTACAAAGAAGAACATAGCTAGGACTTGTAATCTCGCTAGAAAGATGAGTCGGCATCGAGTTATTGTCTCTGGCCCTCTGCCTGCGAGAGGCAACGATGAGAGGTTTAGCAGATTATTCTCACTTAACAGGTTCTCACTTTACAGTTTCTGTAGAGAGCTGGGAGAGGGGGGTAGCTAGATGGTGAGGGTTCACTTGACCGCCTCCAATGGGCCCTGCGCTGATCGACCATCGCGGGTTAGGAGATGGGGCGTCTGCGGTCCACCTGGTTGGAATGTGGGATGGTTCCTGCCCAATGGCTTTGCCTGCTGTCAAGACATCACTGCACTACATAACACAATATGTTTTCTGTAATTTGTATTGTTTATGTGTATGTCTGTATTTGGTACATGCAGCATCCACTTCAACCTGTGGGCCTGGAAGTGGGCTCCTCCCACCTGTGGTCCCTTCTGGAGGTTTCTGATTTTCCCCTAATTGGGGTTTTTTAGTTTTTCTTCCCCTTCTGGGAGCTTTGACAGGGGATGCTGTTGTGTACCTTATACTGAAAAGATGTCTCTGTACGACTTCTTTTTTTGAAGGAGGTCTCCACATGACCTCTTTTCATCTGTGAAGCCCTTTGAGACTTCGATAATTTAGGGCTATACAAATAAAATTTGATTGTTTGATTGATTTAATAATTAATTTCCAATGGGAGGGCTTCCCATTCATTCCCAATGGGAGGTTTAACATTTCACTTTTTGAACTTTCCCATTTCATATTCAAAACATTATCTCATTCATATTGAATAATGGATCATTCCCAACATTTCAATACTTCATAAATTTTACCGATAATGTTTTCCCACAATTCCATATTTTTACAACAATATCCAATATTCATATCCAATGGGAGATGTAAAATTTCACATTTTGAGCTTTCCAATTTCATTTTGACAAATTTTTACTCATTCATTTCTTCTTAGAGGTCATCCTATCTTCCCACTATTAATAATGATCATTCATACATTTTAATATTTTCCCATAATTCCATATTACATACTGCATTATTTAGTCGATTCAAATCGTTCCAACTATATGTTAAAGATTGTTCTTTCCACTGGCATACACTTCCTTTCACCTAGTAATTTATGTTTTTGCCATTTGAATACCCACACAATTTCCACTTTTTTCAGTTTTTACCCAGTATCTTCTATATTATTTGGCCTGTTCATACAGTTCAAACCTTCTATATTAATGAATGTTCTTTCCACTGCAATATACTTCTTTTTACCTATTAATTCATGTTTTTGCAATTCAAATAACCACACAATTTCCACTTTTTTCAGTTTTTCCCTTGTATCTTCTACAGCATTTGGTCTTGTCACACAATTCCAACTTTATATGTTAAAGATTGTTCTTTCCATTGTCATTCACTTATTTTCACTTATTAATTTGTTTTTTGAATTTGAATACCCACACATTTCCACTTTTTTCAGTTTGTCCCTTGTATCTTTTACATTATTTTACCTTTTCAAACATATATATATATATATATATATATATATATATATATATATAGATAGATATAGATATATAGCTAGATATATATATATATATATATATATATATATATATATATATATATATATATATATATATATATATATATATATATATAGATCTGAGCCGGATTCATTCAATCTGTGAGTCATTCTGAATGCACATGCGTTAAGTAGAAAAAAAATTATTGAATGAACATAAACTGAATACCAACCAGAAGGTTTGAACAGCTCATCATGCTTCAATCTTAATGAGAATGTATGCAGATTTTTAGTGATGCTCAAATGAAGCTTTTGTGGGCCAGTAGTTGCCATTTTTTGGGGAAAATGCTAATGTGACAGCTGGTGACCTCTGCTGGCAGAAACAAGCACTGCTGTTGATTTGGAAAAACCTCTTTGTAAATTCGTGAACGAAATAAGGATCCTCAGGCCCATTCGGTATGACGTTTACCAGCTTACCAGCAGGAGGACCACCATCAAGACGCACTGTTGGATGAACCCGCATATCACATTTTAACACCCATTCCCATTCAAAGTCTCACGACACAAACGGACGCAAATACCAACTTACTGAAGACTCTTTCTGTAACTCTAGTCTACACGCTTTAAATTGATTTTGATGCACACACGAACGCTGAAGTGGTGGAATCCTATTACGAAATAAAGATTAACATATTTGCAAATACAAAAGTTTACATTTATTGTTTATTTGTTTATTGCTGTGCTTATTTGGCAGTTACCGATGACTTGTAGATGGACTGACTTTGCTTATCAGCTTGGCGTGACATCATTGCAATTTGCATATTCAACTCAAATCTAAAGGCTCAGATCCACGAATGCAAAGGATCCAATGCAAAAATCCAAAGGAGAGATTTGCAAATCCAAAGGAGAGATTCATGCAAAGATGTGAAGTCATGTCTACAGAGTCGTACTCATACGAATGATGAAACACACATAAATCTTTTTGACAGTGACCTTACTCCATACAAATCTAGCTTAATATGTCTGCATTCATAAGTAGACTTGCTTTAGTTTCAAAATTGCCAGGTTTATTCCACTATGTTATTTCATTAGTCAACATGTTTGCTTTCTTAGCAATGCATAATAGGTTTAGCACACTGATGTGATGGGTGGGGAGGAAAAAGGAGCAGAGCTATGGACAGAGTGGGTGCCAAAGTTAAGGGAGAAACTCAAAAAGATCTAGAGCAGACATGTCCAAAGTCCGGCCCCCGGGCCAATTGCGGCCCGTGGACAAATTTTTACCGGCCCGCGGCCTCTATCATGAAATCAATAATATGCGGCCCGCCAGCACTGTTGACCACAGTATAAAATACATGTGTACAAAAAGCTATTTTTCATATTTTTCATTTCACCAGAAGATGGCAGTAGCCCTGTGGCCGCACTCTGGCCGCCGTGACCCTTGACCTTGCGTGATCGTTTCAGCCCGGCCCATTTCTAACATGGCGTCTGTAAACAAAAAAAGGAAAGTTGACCGCGAGGGCCGCCGCTTCCAGGACAAGTGGAAATTTGAGTATTTTTTCACTGAAATACGAAACAACTGTGTCTGCTTAATTTGCCAAGAGACTGTGGCTGTTTTCAAGGAATTCAACATCCTCAAGAGGCACTACCAGACGAAACATGCTAGCTACGACAAGCTAACTGGGAACAAACGCGGTGAAAAAGTGAAGCAACTGGAAGCTGTTTTAACGGCACAGCAAAGCTTTTTCACAAGAGTCCGTGAGTCAAATGAAAATGCCACAAAGGCAAGCTACGAAGTGGCAACGCTGATTGCAAAGCACTGCAAACCTTTCACTGAGGGTGAATTTATTAAAGACTGTGTAATGAAAATGGTTGAGAAAATTTGTCCCGCGAAGAAGCAAGAGTTTGCCAATATTTGCCTGGCTCGTAATACTGTGGTACGGAGAATTGAAGACGTTTCATTAGATATTAAGAGACAGTTAGAGGCAAAAGGAACTGAGTTTGACTTTTTCTCGTTAGCGTGCGATGAAAGCACGGATGCGTCCGACACCGCTCAGTTACTGATCTTTTTAAGGGGAAGTTGACAATGACATGAACGTGAGTGAAGAGCTTCTGGACCTCCAGAGTCTGAAGGGCCAAACAAGAGGAACGGATTTATTTGTTTGTGTTTGTTCCACCATAGATGACATGAAACTACAGTGGAATAAAGTCACCGGGATTATTACGGACGGCGCACCTGCCATGGCTGGCGAGCGGAGTGGAGTGTCTGTAACAAAGTCAGCGAAGAAGGAGGCAGCGCTATTAAACTCCACTGTATTATTCATCAAGAAGTTCTCTGTGCCAAATATATGAAATATGATAATGTTATGAAACCGGTGATAAAGACTATTAATTATATTCGCTCCAAAGCGCTGTGCCACCGCCAGTTTCAACAGTTTCTTCTCGACATCCAGGCTGAATACGGAGATGTTTTGTATCACACCGACGTAAGGTGGCTCAGTCGGGGGTCTGCGCTGCAGCGCTTCTTCTCTCTCAGGGAGGAAATTGGACAATTCTTGACTAAAAAGGGACAACCCATGCCACAATTAAATGATCCTGTTTGGCTGGCTGATTTGGGATTTTTAGTTGACATAACGCGACATCTGAATGCGCTGAACACAAGCCTTCAAGGGCAAAATGCAGTGGTAAGCCAACTGTATTCACACATCAAAGCCTTTCGGACCAAGCTGCTACTTTTCCAAAGACACCTGTCACAGGCGCAGCCCAATACCGCACATTTCCCGTCGCTGCAGGAAATTGTGACCAGTTTCCCACAGATCAATATCAGTGCGCAAATGACAAAGTATGCAGCAGACATCTCATCTCTGGTTGAGGAGTTTCAGCAGCGCTTTCGGGACTTTGCAGCTATTGAAAAGGAGATCACGCTTTTTTCCTCTCCTTTCTCCGTGGACCCTGATGACGCTCCAGACCACCTGCAAATGGAGCTCATTGAGCTGCAGTGTGACGCCGAGCATCGCAGTCGGCACCAACAGCTCCCTCTTGTCAACTTCTACCGCCAGCTGGATGAAGGCAGGTTCCAAGCAATTCGGACATTTGCTAAGAAAATGCTGAGCTTGTTTGGCTCCACATACATGTGCGAGAAGACATTCTCCGTTATGAACATTAACAAGAGCCGCATGAGGACGAGACTGAGTGACTCTCACCTGCGTGACGTCTTGCGCATCAAAACTACTGCTCTTGAGCCAGACATGGACTACATACTGCAGTCAAGATCCCAGTATCACCCTTCACATTAGTGCAGGCAAGACCTTTGTTAAGTCCTCTGAGTTGAATAAATTCTTAAATCTCAGTTAATTAATTTTTTTGTGATGGTCAAAATCACAGTTTGAATATGCAGTGATCATTGTTTTGTTTTCAGCACTTTTCCTACAGTGAGCATATAATAGTGAATAATATGTAATGTTTCACATGAACTTAGATATCCTTTATAGTTTTCTTAATTTTTTGTGGTTTGTGATTTCGGTAAAAACCTAAATGTAAAAAAAAATCGTAAAAGTAAAAGTATGCCATTTGTAATTAAAAAAAATCCCAAAAAGTTAATTTGTATTTAATGTTAATGGTTCAAAGGATGTCAGGCTAAATAGTCGTCCCCCACACATTTTCAGCTTACCAAATCTGGCCCTCTTTGCAAAAAGTTTGGACACCCCTGATCTAGAGTGTTGAATGAAAAAAAAGTTTATGGTCCTGGGGGGTCGAAAAATGCACAGGTTGAATGAAAGAGCTGTGCTGTAATTTCCTCCAATCTCTGTGGTTGAGCATGTCTGACCGTTCCTGGATGACAATGAGCACTAGCCGCTGAGTTGTGTTGCTTACTTTGGCACACGTGGGGGGGGGGGGGGGGGGGGGGGGAGTAATCCACCCAATCATCACTACCCTTTTCCAAAAAAGATCAAATGGGAAAGAAAAAACTGTTCTCTTGCTTTAATAGAATCCTCAAAGACTTCACAATTCCTAAGTCTTTTCTGATCAAATATGACAAAATAGCTTCCTGTAAAAGTGTTTCCCAGAATTTGCCTCAATTAATCATGTACTGTATGTGTGGCCGGGTGAGAAATTAGACCGCACACTTTATGTGGGCTTTATTCCCTGACTGCACATGGAATATGCACAGCATTAATTGACAAACAAACAAAAACTGAGATTGGACATATTACAAAAAAAGACAACAGTAGTGGCTTGCTGAACCTAAGGAAGAAACACAAAACATTTCACGCCACAGATCTTCACTGGTAACATGTATGGAAAACAAACTGAACAGTTCAATACAATTACTCAATATTTCTCTCCACTGTTCACGAATGCACTCAGAAGGCTACCGACAATCTCCCCTCTGAACAGTGCGAACAATAATTTGTTAACTTTACTCAAATCTCCTGCAAATCTATGGAGCCTTTAACGGCTCGAAATTACTCACGCTGCGCCGCAGCATACACACACAATCAGCAGCAAAACCGCAGTGAACCTCTCGAGACCAGCTTCCACTGTAGAAACTTCAGTTACATAACACGTCATGTCAAGAATTTGCTATCTTATTTAACATATTGTAAGTGAAAGTAGGAGTTACCTTAAACTCTACCGAGGCACAATTGGATTTATAATAATATTGGAACGTCCACCATACACAACAACACCAAGACCGTCAGACTTCGCGCTTATATCTCTCTATTTCCTGGTCTGAGTCTCATGCGCGCTACTCGCTGTCGCAGGATTTCAATAACCGCTGTTGACAAAGGGGCATTACCCGCTCTGTGAGGCAAAGATGCAGGTCAACGGTAAAATGTCAGTTCACCCGGTTACATACACAACAAAATTCAATCTGAACAGTACCTGAGGTACTTTTACTGTCACTTGTTCTCGCCCTTAGTTCATGATGTCTTTTGGGGTTTGCTGTTGATAAATTATTATTATATAAATTATTATTAAATTAATATATTTGTCTGTGAAACAAATTAAAAAAAAAACTGAATGGGAACAAATATTCCAAATGATCACAAAAAAAAACTATTTACAATGTAACAATTTTTTAAGTGTTCCTATCCTGGCTAAGTTTAAAGTAAAAATGAAGTGTTTTTGGTTCAATGGGTCTCTTCAGTTAGAACTAAGCCAAAAAAGTTATCAGCAGACCTTAAAAAGTTGCTTTCAAAAAACTGGTGAAATTTAAAAAAAAAAAAAAAAAACATGCACTTAGTACTTCAACATAAACACATCTAAAATTCCCTATAACAGACAACTTAATCTGAAAATAATTGCCGAGCATACTATTCTACTGGTTGCATTGTAATTCTAAGTAAAAAAGTTTAATTTTTGTAACTTGAGTTTTTAAAGCAAATGTCAGTTATTTTATGGCACCCACCTAGGAAGTTTCTTCCATGTGATCTTATTTGTGGATAATGTTGGCTTAAATGTGTTAGGTCATCAAAGAAGGGGTTCTCAGAAATAAATGATATCTGTGCAAAGTCATTGTTAATGTAAAACGTAGCCTTTCTGGATGAATCCTGAAGTGTCTTCCCAAGCACTACTGTATATATTCACTGAAGCCTATATATCAATTTTTAATTTAAAAAATGTTATGTATCACTGAAGCTTCTCCATGGTGTTGACCTTGACGAAAGATACAAGTCATTTCACTAGAAGAGGCAACTCGTCGCACATAAAAAAAGATAAAACCATCCAGTTTCTGTATCTCAGTAATGATGGCTTGTTTCTGCCACTAAGTATGAAAGCCTGTTTTAACACAGAAAATTGAATATGGTGGCTTCTATTTCCTTGTTACTGTCTTTTGATGTCCAAGAAACCTCATTCAAATGATTGGGATCGTTATCAGGCTTCTGCTGAGCTTGCTGATGAGCTCATCCTTTGAATCAGGCGTATTGGAGGATGGAAACTTCAAAAACCTGCAGGGTAGTAGCCATCAAGGACACAGTTTAGACACCTTTGATTTTGAGTGTCCAACTTACCTGCCAAGTTTTTGGAATTTGGGGTGAAACCGGTGTACCTGGAGAACCCATGCAGGCATGGGGAGAAAAGGCAAACTTCATGCAGGAAGGCCAAAGCCAGAAACGAACTTGCAACCTCTGAACTGTGAGATGGACAAGCTAACCAGTCTGCTGCTTTGCGCTCTGCCACTCATACAGTTCAGTGAAATATCAACTGTCTTGTTTTGAAAACTGTTGTTGTATTTTAGGAAGTCCTTCAATTTACATGGGAATAGACAGACTTGATCTCATAAACCTATAATCCTTAAGGCTTTACTTGGCACAGTGGCCACTTTTGGCTGATAGTATAAATAGGCAAAATGTCCGTAACAGCCATTGCTTAAATTCTAATGTAACCCAAATTTCTCGAAAATCCTGTAAATTCGTGCCTGCTTAGGACTTATAGAAAAGTGCATGCCTAATGAAGACCGTTTTTGCCTGTTTCGACTGTCAGCTGAAAGTGCCTTAAAACAGGAAATCTATCCAAGGTGACTTTAGAAACCTACCTTTCTATTTTCTAATTAATCTACATAATGTACTCCAAGCTCAAGATTCCAGTTTTGAAAATTCAGAGCTTTTGCGAGATACTTTTACAGAGGAAAATAAGATTTTCAACTGTTCGTAATAAGGGTCGTTGTTATCTAAACCAAGCATTGAGAGTCTTACATTTTGGCAAGTATAGCAACAGTCAAATTAACTGCGTTGCACCAACCTTCATAGTTGTACTCAAAGACTTAGTAAGTAGGTGTGTAACAAATTTCCAGCCAATCCATAGAAATAGTGTTAGTGATAAAGAAATAATAAATTAAAGTATTCTATATTATGATGACATTGTATTAGGTTAGGTTCATTATTTTTCCGTTGGGAGAAAAAATATCACACTACAACACACAATAATGGGATAGAGTAGGTGGTTTTGACCTGTGAGCCGTCATCTTATCGTGGTAGAAGGGTCCGTGTGTCCCAATTATCCTAGTCTAAGGTCAGGGACCTAACTAAGCACAGATCATTGATTGTTTACAGAGTTAAATCTAGTTAAATCTCCCCTTGCCCGGACACGGGTCACTGAGGCCCCCCTCTGGAGTCAGGCGTGGAGGAAGGGTTTATTGGCAAGCACCTGGTGGCCAGGGCTAGACTGATGGGGCCCGGCCGGGCTCAGCCCGAAGTGGTAATGTGTAATTCCCATGTGCTCACTACCTGTTCAAAGGGCCATAGGGATCAGGTGCAATGTGAGCTGGGTGGTGTCCAAAGGAAGGGACCTTGGCACTCCGAACCCTGGCTGTAGAAGCTGGCCCCTTGGACATGGAATGTCACTTCTCTGGAAGGGAGGGGTTGGACTCTCTACCACTCTGGAGTCTCCCACGGTGAGAGGCACAGGCAGGTGTTGGCCTACTTATTGCCCCCCCCCCCCTTTTTTTTTTGAATCCTTGAAGGATGTGTGACAAATCTTAAGACCATGATTCTCAGCCAGAAAAGAGTGGATGCCCTCTCCAGGTCAGGGATGAGGTCCTGCTCCAAGTGAAGGAGTTTGTGAGTATCTTGGGGTCTTGTTCACGAATGAGGGTAGGATGGAACAGGAGATTGACAGGCAGATTGCTGCAGTGTCTGCTGTGATGCGGACACTGTATCAGTCTGTCGTGGTGAAGAGAGAGCTGAGCCAAAAGGCGAAGCTCTCTATTTACCAGTCGATCTATGTTTCCTGCCCTCACGTATGGTCACAAGCAGGCTCTGCCACAGAGATAGGGTGAGAAACTCTGTAATCTGGGAGGGACTCAGTGTCTAGCCGCTGCTCCTCATGCCGCGTTCAGATGGAGCGCGAAGAGCGGACCGTTTTGTATTGTAGTCAATGTAGTTCGCGCATTGAGCGACGCGATAGAGCGACACGCGGCGCGTAATTACGCGTGACGCGAGAAGTTAAAAAAAATTGAACTTTTGTCGCATCACGTCAG
Organism: Hippichthys cyanospilos; assembly: GCF_059441005.1. NCBI lineage: Eukaryota > Metazoa > Chordata > Actinopteri > Syngnathiformes > Syngnathidae > Hippichthys > Hippichthys cyanospilos. The sequence continues at coordinate 5,495,463 of NC_142373.1, forward strand.
CCAATCAGCTTCGGGAACGTTCAACATCTCAAGCAGGGGGCAGGAACGAATCATGGCAGCTGCTTTGCGGTCACCGGGAGCTATCCAACACATATTTAATTGTGTATTTAATTACACTTCTGGCCCAACAAGACAAAAAAAAGGTCAGACTCTGTCTCTTACTATGGCCCTCAAAATCAATTCAAAGAGAAGACTTTTCCTTCACACTAACAGCTAATAATAGCATATTCTACAATAAGGTGAAGCAGTGCCTGAGTATTTATAGGAAAAGATGTGGAACGTTGGGCCTAGCACTCCGGAAGGCATAAAACACGACAGCATTGAGCATGACAGCATGATGTGTGTATGCATATTGACGATGGAAGTTCCTGTTTTCATCCACCCTTGT